>NW_007052779.1:1143-168004 GCF_000164805.1 Carlito syrichta
GGTGGGCGGGGCAATGGAAATCTCTGCCTGGAGAATGGCCGAGGTGGCAGTTTCACTTTCGCAGATTCGTTTCTCTCTGCTTGTCTCGGTCCCCAAGTTTGGGGTCACATGCTGAGTGCCTTAGCCAGGGTGGGCCCAGAGCTCCAGAGCTCCAAAGCTCCAAAGGGCAGGCAGTGAGTGGCGAGAGTGGCCCTGGGCTCCCCACAGGGTATTTGAGCCAGGAATGGGACCGGTGTCTCTGAGGGGTGGGCGCCCAGAGCCTCCCTGGGTTTGGTGCTGGTGCTGGGAGCTGGGTGAAAGATAATGTCAGGGTTTGGTGCTGGGAGCTGGGTGAAAGATAATGTCAGGGAGGGAGCCAAGACCCAAAACTCCCACACAGGTGGGAGTCGTGTATGGTGGAACAGCAGCAGCTGGGGGCTGCAATATCCAGCCCTGTGTCGGACTGAAGGTCCCTGGGTCTCGGACCAGTGCAGCTGGTGGTGGGCTGGGGGATGGGAAAAGAAAAGTAAGTGTCTTTTGGGGAACTCACGTTCAGAGAATCTCACAAGTCCACCTATGCTGTCGCCATCTTACCGGATGTCAAGAAATATTTTATTAGGATTTTTTTATACAATGCTAGGACTATTTGTGTATAGTATTTCTAGTTAGAGTTCTGTAAAGAAATATAATTTTGATAATTACTTCCCATACCATTTTTCAGGTTTCTGTTTTGTCTTATTTATGTCTATTTTATTAAAATAAAAAATAAAGGTAGATACATTTTCGTACTCACCACATATGTGACACTGCAATTGGCTCAAAATATGTGATCAATGCATATTTTCTAGGAACAAATATCCAGAAATAAATATTCCAGCTACTAAAATAGTGATCCTTTAAAATTTTGCTTCCAGGCTACTCAAAAATATATTATTTATATATAAAAACATGAGACATAAGTCTTATAGAATGTGGCTAAATTATTTGAATAATGCATGATCAGTTTGTATCATATATTAATGTGTCAATGAATCGATCTCACTCTGAAGTAATGTTACCTAAGAGTTTCTTCATACTTTTGTCAAATTTGAAGTAATAAAAATATACTACAGTGCACATTTACTATCAGATGCTGCATAAATCCCTATTCATAAATATTTAGTTCTTGATTTGATGAAAATAATGTACAATTACAATATATGACATAGCATTTCCATATAAATATATAACTGTATTCCTGAACTGTTGCTAGTGAAGATGTAATGTTTTTAAAAGTCTTTTACCAGAGCAATGTATTTCCCCAAGGAGGAGTGTTTTTAAGAATATGAATCAAGGTGATGCATTTTGCTGGTATTGTTTTCTTACCCTCTTCCTGGATTTGTTTTCATGACTTACAAAATATTTTACAACAAAATGAGCCAATAGGAATTGCCATATTGAAGTATGCAAAGTATTCAGTTATTCTGGAAACTGTTACTTAAATGTGGGACTTTTGTGTTATTTTTGTTAGTAAGATGAGAGAAATACATATTTGCAACAAAATTATTACTCTAAATAATTAACCTCTTTCCCAAATAATCTAAAATTAATATTTATCTTCTAAGAATTCTTAAGATTATGGTCACCTAGAAAATGTTTTCATGCAAAGTAAACATATCAACTTCATGTCAGCTTGATTATGCATGTTTTTCGTAAAATCATGAGTACTTTATAAATATTTTTTTTCAATTCAGAATAATTTTGATCAATTTAGATAATAAAACAATCAATCTGAGATTTTTTTAATGTTTTAAGCAATTTAATAATCTGTGACCCATGTGTTTTCTTTTATCATTTAAATTGGATGAATTTTTGTCCTTCATTTTACTTCTTTTACCCAAGGTTTCAATGGTTCTATTATTTGAATTACTTTGCTCTGAAATAATGATAGTATGCCAGGTCCTCATCATCCTATATAACTACATATTCTGTCCTCATCCCTGCTGATGCACAATTCAGTGAAGAATAATGGAATGCTCTTAAATTGTTGAAATTGGCAAAAAGACCTAGCAACTAATTGGTGGAATCATGAAAGCTGATGCTTGTTTCTCATTTTGATTCTAATCAAGTTCATTTGCTTATAAACTTCAGTTTCTTTTTTTAATTAAATATTATGATGTTCTCACTCATAAGTAGACCTTGAACAATTTTCATAATACTATAAGAAAGGGATTGGCAGTATTGGGAAACCTCCAGGGGAGGGGGGCATACTTCATCAACAAGGGTACCTGCATAACGAACATTTGTATACCTAACCCTGAATTGCACCCCATGTCTTTATAGTAAAAAATTATTTAAACAAATTAATAAAGCAAGCAACAACATATGCTGACAAGGATGTGGAGAAAAAGGAATGCTTCTACACTGCTTTTGGGAATGCAGACTAGTACAGCCTCTTTGGAAGACAGTGCGGCAATTTCTGAAAGAACTAGAAATTGACCTTCCATGTGACTCAGCAATTCCCCTATTGGGAATATACTCAGAGGAACTCAAATCATTCTACAAAAAATATACCTGCGCACGTATGTTTGTTGCAGCTCTATTCACAATAGCAAAAACATAGAACCAACCATGTTGCCCATCGAAGCTAGACTGGATTAAATGTGGTACACATACGCAATGGAATACTATGGAGCCATAAAGAAGGACAAACATATGGACTTTGCAACAACTTTGGATGGACCTGGAGTCGATCATACTCAGTGATCTATCACAGAAACAAAGAACAAGAGTACCATATGTTCTCACTCAGAAGTGGACCTTTAACAATCATAATACTATAAGAAAGGAATTGGCAGTAATGGAAAACTGCCAGGGGAGTGGGAGTGGGATTGGCAGTTGAGGGAAACTGCTAGGGGTGGGAGGGGCATACCTAATCAACAAGGGAAACTGCATAATCAATGTTTGTATACCTAACCCTGAATTGTAGTACCCCACATCTTTATAATTAAAATAAATAAGGAAAAAAAGAGAAAGAAAGAAAAAAGGAAAAAAATTATAAAAGAAAATTAAAGGTTTGGGGTACAATTCAGGGTTAGTTATACAAGTACAGGTAAAGTTTGGGCCTCCCTTTGGTCCCCACTTCACCTGGTTTGTGATCCGGTAGCCTTATTGATGTTGTATGTCTCCCCACCCCTGGCAGTTTCCTGCTACTGCCAATCTGTTTCTTATAGTATTATGATAAATGTTCAGGGACCACTTATGAGTGAGAACATATGACACTCAGTTCTTTGTTTCTGTGATACATCACTGAGTATTATAGACACTAAATCCATCCAAGTTGCTGCAAAGGTCATAATTTTGTCCTTCTTTATGGCTATGTAATATTCTATCATGTATATGTACCACATTTATTTTTATTCAGTCCACTTTCTATGGGCAGCACGGTTGGTTCAATGTTTTTGCTATTGTGAATAATGCTGTGATAAACAGGTGTGTGCAGGTATCTTTTTTATAGAATGATTTGAATTCCTCAAAGGATATTTCCAGAAGGGGGATTGCTGGGTCGTGTGGAAGATCAATTTTTTAGATTTTTTAGGAATAGCCACACTGTTTTCCACAGAGGTTGTACTAGTTTACACTCCCATCAACAGTGTAGAAGTGTTCCCTTTTACCGGCATTCTCTCCAGCATCTGTTGATGGTGGCCATCCTGATAGGACTTAGGAGGTATCTCAGTGCAGTTTAATTTGCATTTATTTGATGATTAGTGAAGCTAAACATTTTTTCATGTATCTGTTGACTGCTTGTATGTCTTTGTTTGAAAAATGTCTATTCATATCCTTTGCCCACTTTTTAACAGGGCTGTTTGGTTTTTTCCTTTTGGCATGTTTGCGTTCTTTGTAGATTCTAGATGTTAGTCCTTTGTCAGATATGCTGTTGGCAAATATTTTTTCACATTCTGTGGGCTACCCTCTGTACTTTCTTGATGGGTTCTTTTGCTTTGCAGAAGCTTTTCAGTTTGATAAGGTCCAATTTATCAACCTCGTCTTTTATGGTATGGGCATTTGGGATTTTGATCAGGAATTGGTTTCCTATTCCAATTTCTGTTAGAGTGTCTCCTGCATTTTCTAATGTTCTTATAGTTTAAGGTTTTATGTTTAGGTCTTTGATACATTTAGAGTAGATTTTTGTGTATGATGATAGGTAGCAGTCCTGTTTTAATCTTTTGCATGTGGTCAACCAGTTTTCCCAGCACCATTTACTTAATAGGTTCTCCTCTCCCTAGTGGTTGTTGGTGGAGGCTTTGTCAAAGATGAGTTAGTTGAGAAATCTTCAAGACCATAAATGTAATCCAATACATCAACAGATGCAAAAACAAGAACCATATGGCTATATCATTAGATGCAGAAAAAGCTTTTGATAAAATCCATCATCCCTTCTTGATAAAAACCCTTGAACACCTAGGTATATAGGAAACATACCTCCAAGTAGTTCCCAAGTCATCTATGACAAACCCACAGTCAACATATTGCTAAATGGACAGAAATTGGGAGCATTTTCCCTGAAAACTGGAATAAGACAAGGCTGCCCACTATCACCCCACCTGATCAACATAGTGATGGAAGTTTTACCTAGAGCAATCAGACAAGAGAATGAAATCAGGGGTCTCCAAATAGAAAAGGCATATGTTAAGTTATCCCTCTTGCTGACAATATGATCCTATACCTTGAAAATCCAAGAAAATCTGTTCAAAAACTTCCTTGCATTGATAAAGGACTTTGGGAAAGTTTCAGGGTACAAAATCATATGCAAATGATAGTCACCAACAGCAACAGTCTTATATACCAACAACAAACAGGCAGAGAACCAAATAAAAATCACAATCCCATTCACAACAGCCACAAAATAAGTGGAAAAACCTCGGCATCTTCCTAACCAGAGAAGTGAAAAACCTTTACAATGAAAACTACAAAACACTGCTCAAAGAAATCAAAGATGACACAAATAAGTGGAAAAATATTCCATGCTCATGGATTGGAAGAATCAACATTGTTAAGATATCCATCCTACCAAAAGCAATCTACAAATTCAATGTAATACACATTAAATTACCAACACCATTCTTCACAGATCTGAAAACGACAATATAGACATTCACATGGAAACATAAACCACCACAAATAGCTAAAACAATCCTCAGCAAAAGAAACAACGCAGAAGGTATCACTCTTCCATACTTTAAACTTTATTATAAGGCTACAATAATCCAAATAGCCTGGTATTGGTACAAGAACAGGCATATAGACCAATGGAACAGGATAGAGATTCCAGAAGTGAAACTTCAGTTTCTAAAGGTCCATGAGGGCAGGGACTTCATGTGTTTTGTTCACAACTATGCACCCAGGACTCAGTCACTGCCTAACATAGAATAGGCACTCAATACAAACTGTTGAATGAATGAATGAAAGGAATTGTAGTAATTATTTCTTTCACTCAGTGAATTAACAAATTGATGCTTACATTTTGTAGCTAGATTTCAATCAATGGTTACACTCAGAAACTTTTAAAGTTAGAAAGGACAGGCTATGTGATCCCTTATATTAGTTATTTAGACTCTCAGTCTAATTTGTTTAATCTTTAAAGGAAAATAATGTGTTACGAGGATTAAAGGGGATAATATATGCAATGATTAGGTCTGTCACATAGTAATTACTCAATATATAGCAGCTGTTATATTTATTATGGACAAAAACTTAATTTGTTCAGAAATTTAATCTCAGAAGCTAGTATTAAAGCAAGGCATTTTATAGATACTTCATCTAGCTGTTAAAAATATTAAAAATTAGAGACCAAAGCCTTTGTTAAAGACTGTAAGAAGACATGGAAATGGAAGAAAAGAAAAAACAGGAGCTAGCAGCCATATTTAATTTTTTTTTAATATTCAACTTTACTACATCAAAGTTAGGTCCTTGGCGAAGCATACTTGTGGGATTTCTGAAATGAAATAATTATCTGGCAATTATAACGTCTACTTTTAATCTGAAAATTCACATTATTTTATCAAGAAAATACTAATGGTGATTCTACACATACCAATGAAGAAGATAACTTAGACAATTATCATAAATAGTAAAAAAAAAATGACTTATTTTGCCTTAAAATAACACAGCAAATAATTGTGTTAAATTCTAACATCAGAAAAGTGTTAATTATTCAGTTCTGTCCAATATAATGTTCTGCTCAATATAATGGAAATGATATTTATCTGAGCTATCCAATACAATAGCCACGAGTCACATGTGACTATGGAGCACTGGAAATGTACCTAGTACTCATGATAAATTTATTTTTAAATTTTACTTAATCTTAATTAAGTTCGATGTAAATAGCCATATATGCCTGGTGACATATGACAACATAGATCTACATACATGTTGACAAAGTCACTTCTGTTTTTGGCAAAACCACAAACATAAGATCAAGTTTTGTCAGTTAGATCTTGCACGTTCTGAGGCTAATAAACATAAAATAAAATATAATGTACATGTTTTACTATAAATTCTGTTCTTATTCCACTATTATTGTATTTATTAGTCCCTTTTGTCTCATCTAAGCAAATGTTGTTAACTGAGTAAATTATTGTGGGTTAGGATAAACATATATAGAATCTGGTATTTAGCTTCAACTGCTATACAGAGAAAAATAAGAAGAAAAGTTTTACTCAGAAGTGGGAATTTTTCTGTTCAAAGGGAAAACATTTCTTCCTTAATTATCCTACCAATCTCTCTCTCTTCTCCTCTATTATTCTCCCCACTCTGAGGAATTAAACTGAATTTTATGGTACAGAATGACAAACTAAATTTCCAGTGTAAATAATTATTTTTTTTTTTTTTTTTTGAATTGGAATCTCACTCTGTCGCCCTGACTGGAGTGCAGTGGCACGCTTACGACCACTGCAGCCCCAGCCTGCTGGGCTCAGGTGATCCTTCCGCCTCAGCCTTCCAAATAAGTGGAACTACAGGCACGCCCTACCACATTCAGCTAATTTTTCTTGATTTATTGTAGAGATGAGTTTTCACCAAGTTGCCCGGGCTGGTTTCAAAACCTTGGGCTCAGGCAATCCTCTCACCTTGGCCTCCCAAAGTGCTGGGATTATAGGCGTAAGCGACCATGCCCAGACTATTTATTTTTTATAAATGCCACCAAGGTTTAATTTGTTATTGTATTGTCTTTATTGTTTAATTTAGGAAAGGTAAACACACACATATACACAAGCACAGATAGAACACAATATCATAGTTTTTTTATGTATTACATTTTTAATCATGGTCCCTCATCCTTATTTTTACTCTAAGATTTTATCTTCCATAGCAGAAAATATTTTTAAGAGAGGATTTCACAAACCATATTAAGTCTCAAAATGTCCATATATCTGAAGTGAGGTTACTTGAATTTCATGTCTGAAAACACGAGTCCCAGAAAAGAATTAAGAATCTTCTGGTATTCCTAATTATCTTACTTCACCTTAAAGCATTCTGCAATTCTTAACTGGGAAAAATTAGGTTTCAAACTATTTCCATGTTAGTAAGAACAGTTGACAATGACTGCTCAGAGAGCTACATGGATGCAGAGATTGCAGCTTCATCCTCAGATTTTCATGGAGTCATGTGCCTCTGTGTGCCATTTTGCTTAACCAAACTGGTTCTCAA
Source organism: Carlito syrichta (assembly GCF_000164805.1). Taxonomy (NCBI): domain Eukaryota; kingdom Metazoa; phylum Chordata; class Mammalia; order Primates; family Tarsiidae; genus Carlito; species Carlito syrichta. The sequence goes on from NW_007052779.1 coordinate 8,812, forward strand.
TTGGCTGCAAATTAGAGTCATATGGGACACTTTTAACTAATATAATTGCCCAGTCTTTATCCCAAACCAATCCATCAGAGTCCCTGGAGCTGGGGTCCGGGCAGCAATGTGTTTTAAACTTTCCTAGATGATGTTAATGTGCATCTAGGTTTGAGAAACTTGGTTTCAATATGAGCCAATTTACAGAACTACTCCACTAGCCACCCAGTCAATTTAACTTTCATTCTAGCTTCTAGGCCAAAGAAGTATAAAATATTAAAATATCTCTAGTGGAATCATTTGATTTGCAAGTTTTGACTAATTCCATGTACATAAATCTTATGTTGGCTCATTATTATGCCACTCAGTTGTGCTTTATTCACTTTGGTCTACCTGTATATCATTTATGGTCCTAAAATAAAGGTGGACAATGAGGACTGTGGTGTGCAAAAGTATATGGTGACTGTCTTGAACACCTGAGCCCCATATCATCAGTACTGTATCCAACCAACTGAAAAAGATAGATGCAAAAACTGATAAGTAACTATATTTGTTGTGCAATTCTACATTTCTTTTTCAGAAATGTTTGCATATTTTTGTCCAGGATATGTATTTCCTAATAACTATAAGTAATTCTAAAAAGTAAATCTCTTATTTTTTGAAATCATGTTTCCTCAACTGGGAAATATTACTACTGGCCTTTGAAATCAATTTTCTTAAAATACAAATCATGTCTCTATCAAGATATCTGAAATTACATTACTCTCTCTTCACCCTGTCTTCCCTCTGTCACAGAGGTATCATTATCCTGAATTTAGTGCTTATAATAATGTTTTTCATTTTCTTTTTCCCATATTCACATATCCCTAAGCAATATAGAATCTTATTTTGTGTATTTTTATGTTGTTATTCCCAAATGTGATAAGTATGTTTGGAGCGGTCCTAGTCATTTTTATTTCTTTAAACATTTTATACATACTTATTTTATCATCTCTATCTGCTAGTTTCATTATCTAAATTTCTTGGTCATTAAAGTTTGTTTATTTTTCTCCCCTTACTTTTGCTTATAGTACCTTGTTTCTTCTTCTGCTGTGTAATTTTGAATTCTGAGCTTCTATTCTGGTAATCTTTATATGAGGTCAGCCTGTGAATCCTTTTTTGCAACTACTTTCTGTCAGAAATGCACTATGTCTACGTTTGTCAGGTGGCCCAACTTGCAAACAACTTACAATGTCTTTAAGTTAATTTTGTGGAATAGAGTTTTATGGACTATGTAGGTAGCAAAAATAGGAACTCATGTGTGGTCATGGATGAAGTTATGAAGTCTCAGAATACATTTTTAAAAATTTTCTTCCCAGAACCCAAACCTAAAGAAACACACTTCTGACTGGTTGCAGTGGCTCACACCTGTAATCCTAGCACTTTGGAAGGCCAAGGTGGGAGGATCACTTGAGCACTAGAGTTCAAGACCATCCTGGCCAACATAGTGAGAATCCATCTTTACAAAAAAAAAATTAGCCTAACGTGGTGGCACATGCCAGTGGTCCCAATTATTCAGGAGGCTGAGGCAGAAGGATCATTTGTGCCCGGAGGGTCGAGGCTGTGGTGAGCCATGATCATACCACTGCATGATCAAAAATAAAAATAAATGACTGAAAAATAAACATAAAAAAACAAATTCCTTTGTCATTGACTTCTGAAAAGAGGTTTTTTGTTTGTTTTCATTTTGTTTTGTTTTTGTCCAATTCATCTTTTTATGGAAAGTGTAGATTTTGGTTTTGTCTAGGATACTTCCTGTTTCACTTTGCTTGTACTTTGTCACACTCCTTTCTGGGAGCCAGGGACTTACCTCCTTCTCCTTTGCCAGCTGTGAAAGTGTAAGTCTCTTGGATACATAGGAAGAAAAAATGCCCCAAATAGTGGTAATATAGGCTTTATTTTATCACTTGGTTTCTCACTTCCTCTTCATGTTTCTGTGGCTTTGGGGGATTTCCCTTAGATTCCTGAGAACTCAACTATGTAATTAAATACCTGTTGGTCATATTTATCCGGCATATCTAAGTTATTTGTTACAGGAGTTTTCTCAGGGTTTTTCAGAGTTTATCACTGAAAATAGATGTCTCCTATATGATTGAGAGTCTTGATGATGAAGCTTCTGATAGTGAAGTGTATCATCCACCTGTTATTTCATCATTCATTCACTCAAGAAATAGTAATTGAATATCTCCTCTATGTCTTTCTTCTGCACTGTGGGGATAAAATAGCAAATAAAACTACTGTGAAGGTGCTTACATCCTAGTGGGAGATGTGGGAGACAACAAATTAAATGTGTGTCTATTTATATGTGTGACACACATATGTGCAGCACATTATTCATATGCATACACATGAACATATTCTATTCTTAAATAGCTGTGAGTGTTCAGAAGAAAAATAAAGCAGAGTCATGGGTCAGTATGTAAAGGGTGATATTTTAGACATGCTGGTCAGTGTTTAAAATGGGAAATACATGCATGTCTTATCATCCCCAAACCTAAATAATTTTGTTAAAATGTGACAGAAGCATAGTTAAAACATCTACATATACACTGCAAACTATCAAATTAAAAGGCAAAATAGCCAGGCACAGTGATTCACGCCTGTAATCCCAGCACTTTGGGAGCCTGAGGCAGGAGAATTGTTTGAGCTCAAGAGTTCGAGACCAGCCTGGGCAACATAGTGACACCTCATTTCTACATTTAAAAAAAATCTGGGAATGGAAGCACATGCCTGTAGTCCAGGCTACTCAGGAGGCTGAGACAGAAGGATCACTTGAGCTTAGGAGATCGAGGCTGAGTTGAGCTGTGATCATGCCACTACACTCCAAGCCTGGGCAACAGAGTGAGACCACAACGCACACACACACAAAAAAAGGACAAAATAGTTAAGACATTTCTTGATTTAAAAGCCTATAAATGGTAGAGTTAATAAATAATGTCAAGATTTTGGTAATGCTGTGATGCTTGTCTTATCACCCGCATCATCCAAGTTGTACATTCTTTCCAAAATGATTACGTGATTCTGACAATGTATCAATTATATTTGGAAAATAGCTCAAAACATATTCCGCACATCTTATTGTTAAAATTTATTATTTCTTTTGCTGTGCAGAATCTTTTTAGTTTAATTAAGACCTATTTGTCTATTTTAGTTTTTGTTGCAATTGATTTTGGATTTTTTATCAAAAATTCTTTGCCTAAGTCAGTGTCCAGCAGAGTGTTTCCTAGGTTTTCCTCTAGGATTTTGCAGGTTCATGTCTTACATTTAAGTCTTTGCTCCATCTTGACTTAATTTTTTATATAGTGAGAGATAGACATCCAGTTTCATTCTTCTGCATATGGATAGCCAATATTCCCAACACTATTTATTGAAACAGAAAAACAAACACTGCATGTTCTCATATGTGAGAACTCAGTGGTCACAAAGATGGAAATAACAGATGTTGGGGACACCAATAAGTGGGGAAGTGGGAAGGAAGGTTAGGGTTCAGAAACTACCTGTGGGGCACAATGTTCACTATCTGGAGAATGGGCCACCTGAGATCAAATCCCCACTATACAATGCATCCATGTAATGAACATGCATGTGTACCCCATGAATCTAAATTTCAAAAAAAATGTTATTCTAAGTTTGGGAGAAATAAATATAAATTTTGCCACATGACAATAAGCGAAATAGTTTGTGGGAAACATATACATTGCATGAAGTTCATGCATTGGAAACCAAGAGGTATTCTATGATAAGTAGAGAGATATTCTATAAAGTGTGTCTATCCTGTCTTTATTTTAACTTATTCTAAAAAAAATGTTAAAACATACTTTGGCATCCACCTAACCAGAGAAGTGAAAGATCTTTACAACAAGAACAACAAAACACTGCTCAAAGAAATCAAGGATGACACAAATTGAAAAATATTCCATGCTCATGGATTGGAAAAATCTATGTTGTGAAGATGTTCATTCTACCCAAGGCAATCTACAAATTCAATGCAATACCCATCAAACTACCAACATCATTTTCCTCAGACCTGGAAACGATGATACAGAAATTCATATGGAAACAAAAAAGAGCACATACATATGTATAAAATCTATAATGGTAGAAAATGATATAATCTTTTATAAACAAAAAATACATGAATGAGAAAATATTTGCTAAAAATCCCCAGATTTTTATATGTCCAACTATAGAATAAATTACTTATACTTTTTAACATGATATCTTGGAAATAATATAAATTCCTATTAATGATTGTGAATATGATTTAATTAAGATTGGCAAAATACAGATGAAGACAAAGAGTGTTATTTTACAAGTACTATGTCAAGTAGTTTACATACATTGTTTTATGTAATCCTTACCCATCTGGTATAATAAATATTTTTATTGCGGTTGTTATAGACAATAATAAAGTAAAATAAAAACAAAAGTAAAGAAAAGAAGCAATCTTCCCATCAAGGTGGAGAAACAGGGACTGGATTTACCTTTCTGCCTTAAGCAACTAATAGAGTGGAAAGACTATGAACCACAGTTTTCAGATGTTGGGAAACAGGTAGTACAGGACAAATATCTCCAAAAGAGGGGAAACAAATGAGGTGAGCCCGATGATTGACCATCATAACATCTGGAGAGAGTTTTTAGGCCAGAGCATAGAATAAGGCAACCCAGGGAAGGCTCAAACCCTTCCTTGAGTTGAAGAGATGGACTTGGAAATAGGGTGCAATGAAGATATCTGGAGTTCAGAGGGGACAGTAGATAAAAGAGAATTGCAGCAAAAGAAAACTTTGGAGAGCTGCAGAAAGTTCCCTCTCTCTGAGTCTTCATCTCAGTTTTTATCAAAATGTGCATGTATGGAAGCTACTTGAAGCATACGAAAGAATTACCTGAAAGGAGCGTTGAAAAATTCTCCAGGGCCCAAATGGAGCCAGAAAAAAAATGGTGTTATCACCAACCAGAGCAGAAAAACAGTATAATACATAAGTTATCAGGTGATGAGCCAGAAGGATATTGGCTCAGTTGACAGGCAAGATTAGATCAGACTAAATGTTTCTCTGGTCCTGTATAATAAAGCTAGAAGTTGAAAAAAAAATCCAGCTTCAAGATAAAAAATGAAAAAACTTCATCAATGCATCCTAACCAAATTGTTTAAAACTAGTAATAGAGAAAATCTTAAAAGTAACCAGAGGAGGGAAAAAATACGTTATGCAGAAAGAAATAAAAATATAAATACAGCAGACATTTGTCAAGAACAGTGCAAATCAGAAAACAATGGAGCAACATCTTTAATGTGCTGAAAGAAAATATCAATCTTGAATTTTATAATCAGCAAAAATAGATTTCAAATATAAAAATGAAATAAAGGCTTATTCAAATATACAAAAATTAAAAGGATTCATCACGAGTAGACATTTAATTCTAATGGAATTCCTTTGGGTAGAAGAAAATGATACCAGATAGAAATCTGCATCTACACAAAGGAGTGAAAAACACCAGAGATGGTATGTGAGTAAAAATAAAATGATGTTTTCTTATATTTTAAGTTACTTTTAACTATAATCAAATCTTTAAATAATTAAAAATATTGTGTTATTTACAACAGATATGGAAATGAAATGTATGACAAAAGCACAAAGGCCAGGAAAATGAAATTAAACTATTTTAAGTTTCTTCTATAAATGAAGTAATATATTACAGGAGGGCAGACTGTTATAAGTTATTTATAGTAGAAAGCTTACAGAAAAATTTCACCAATGATGTATGGATGGTAAATAGGCATACAAATAGATACCAATATCATTAGTCATTAAGGAAATTCAAATAACAACGAAATGCCCATACATACTTATTAGAATGACTAAAATTTTAAAAATACTGACAATATTAAGTGCAGATAAGGATGAAGAGCAACTGGATCTCTCGTACATTTTTGTGAAAACAAAAAATGGTATTTTGGAAAATAGTTTGGCAGTTTCTTATAAAGTTAAACATATACTTGTCACATTATCTAGAAATCTCACTCTTAGTGTTTTACCTCAGTGAAACAATTATATTTTCAATATCTTTTTTCCTAACTTCCAAAATTTGAAAATGATGCAAATGTCCTTCAATTGAAGAATGGCTAAACATAACATCATGTATTCATACAATAGAATACTATTCAGCAATACAAATGAATGGAATATTGATATGCACAAGAACATGGATAAATATCAAATGCATGTTGTCACACTGGCTGGAGTGCAGCAGCACGATCATAGCTCACCACAGCCTTGACCTCCTGAGCTCAGACGATTCTTTTGCCTCAGCCTCCTGAATAGCTGGGACTACAGGTGCATGCCACAAGACCCAGCTATTATTTTTTTAAGAGACAAGGTCTTACTATGTTGCCCAGGCTGCTCTCAAACTCCTGGACTCAAGCAATCCTTCCGTCTCAGCCTCCCAAAGTTCTGGGATTACTGGTGTGAGCCTCTGCTCATAGTCTCTATGGATTCATTTATATAACATTCTGGAAAAAGTAAAAGTATGGGTACAGAAAATTCATAAGTGATTGCCAAGGGCTGGGGGTGGGAGAGGTGATAAATCCAAACAAAACAAAGCAAAAAACCTGACAACAGTAAAATGAGCCCGAGTCCCAATCTGGAACCCACACTTGCTCAGTACCAAGCCCCTGTAATCTTAACAATGATCCTATGATGATATATGATCAAAGCTAATTAAACAGAAGGAAGTATAAGAGCAATTTTTGGGTAATACATACTCTAAAAATATACTACCTTGTTTTACTCACTTTGTTATCCAATAATGCTATTCAGACCAACAAAATAAGCAGTACCTGAAAACTTGTTAAAGGTATAAATCCTCAGCCTCCATCCCCAGATGTACTGAATCAGAAACTCTTTGGGCAGGAGTGGGGTGGGGGGAGTGGATTCAGTAATCTATGTTTTAATAAGCCCACCCAATGATTCTAATGTGTACTACAGTTTCAGACCTACAGATCTACATTGACTCATCTGCTTTCATTATTTCAAACAATAAATGCAAATTATTTGAGCTACTGTCAATGAGTTTTTAACTTCTCAACTATAAAGCCCATGTAAAATGCCAGCTCTATGAAATCCCCCATTCCTTCCTGCCCCTCCACAATACATTGTTTATATCTTCAAAACAAGGATTTCATTTCATTTTGTATTATATCTCATTGCTGATATATCTATAACAAGAATGCCAGTTCCACGGGGCATGCATTCTCATATTTCAAGATTTATAAAACTCATAACCAGTATAATCTGAATAAGGGCAAATCCAGCAGGCCATGAAGGTTAAAATAATTGGGAAGTGTCAATTTCCAAGATACATATAGTTTCAGTCTTGATTCAAGTAAGTCATTTACATTTAGTAGTCATCATCCTTTCACAATCACCAAAATGAGGGTGGAATGTGGCAGCCATGAAAATGTTGCTCTCGGCTGTCCTGTGGGGAGCATAATTGATCAAAAACTCACATGTTGAGTTCTGAGGTCCTCACTGAACTTTTCACAGGCTTTTCTTAGCCAACAATAGTATGCGGAGGGTACTAAAGTAGGAGTGTTCCTGCAAAATACAAGACTTTTCTAATGGGTAGCTTTGGCTAAAGGACTCCTCATCAGCCTTGCTGAAACTCTTTAAAGGACACTTCATTCTAAGACTTTTCCTTCCATCTCTCCTCCACAGGGTTGACATTGAGATGTAATCCGATAGCTCCCTCCTCCTTTCTTTCACAGTCATTTGGCCCAAAAAAATCTCTGTCTTGTTTAATCCTATCTCAGTGTCTGCTTCTCTGAGGATCTGAACTAACATTGAGGGAATCGTGTCAAGTGTTAGTTTTATGAATAGTTGTGCTAAAGATACCTTATAATTGTGGTTTTTTTAATGTATGAAAACAATTATCTGGATAAATAGCCCTTTCCTTTTTTCAGGTTGGCTGCTAGAAAGTTGAGAACAAGCAGATGACTATTTTATGAGCAAATCATTGCTTTTCTTTAAATTTTGAGCCCACTTTTGTTCACAAATTATTTTTTTAATTTAATATTATAGATTTTTCTTAACTGCATGAAGCAATTTCTGCAAAAAGACTGACTAAAAATAATCCAAATAATGGTCAAATATGAAGAAGTGGCATCAGGGCTGCTCTGCTGAGCCAGTCCCATAAGCTATGCATTCCATGGCTTGAGCTGGATGCATAATCTGAATGATGTGTGTTGGTGCCCAAAGGTAGAAAAAATATGTTAGTGAAAAACTCAGATAGTGATATGGGAATTCAAGTCAAGCAGGTAATCTGATTGGATAACAGCATATCACTGACAAATGGCAGCCACGCTGGAAAATTAGAAGTAGGGACTCACATCTCAAAGTTAAAATAGTGAGCACTTTAGATCTCTGGTATAGGGACACCACAATGGGGAAAATTTTGGAAGTTATGAGTACTAGTAAGAACTCCTTAGAAAATATAAATTTGAAACAAACTGCCTTAATTCAAAAGTTTAATTTAATAAGACAGATCATCAGATTGTTCAGGAGGAGACAGGTTTTAGGTGAAGCTCTGTGTATGACTCAAACAATGACTGGGACTTTGTAGAACATACATTTGTCATTTTGCAGCTCAGAAAATGAAGAACCTTTCTAGTTCTGGAGAACTTTCAATCTGAGATCATCAGTAGGTGTTAGTTCATCTCCCAATGACAGATATTTAAAGGTAAAATTTATTCTCTTCCTGTATCCTGGTGACCAGAACATGGAACTTAACACTCAGATGTTCTCATCTAGGATTCTGTATCTTGGGCTAGTGAACTCAAGGACAATTATTTTACGATTTGGAGGAGATGATAGACAGCAGCAGCAAATGCATTTGTAGATTGGATTTTTTTTCCCACAACTCTTTAGTTCCTTATGATTTCTTACACCTGGTTCTCCAGTTTTCCCCTCAACTCTTTGAACTATTCATGATACTTTTCCAATAAAATTTTTTCTCAATTTTATTTTCCAGAAGTGAATTTAGATGCATTCAGAGCATCTTATATCCTTGGGTTCTCTATATCTATTTGTCAGTCCTTCTTCCTCAATATTAAAACCAACTGCCAGTACCTCTTGGGGCTACACATTTCCTTGCTCAAACATGTCTGATTTTCCAAAGTATTACATAAAGGAATAAATAAACACAATTTTTCTATTTTTATACTTTTTGATCAATTAAAAACAATGTACTAATAGCTAAATGTTAATCATTAATTTAAAATGTAATAGTAATAAAGCTTAGGTTTTAATAAGATGAATTTAATAACAAATTATTGTCATTATAAAATAAAATCTTTAAAGTTAAGAGGAACATGTTATTTCTAAACATGGAGAATGGACCATGAACACAGGCAAGATACAAAGACCCAGCTGCCTATAGTAATTCATTTCAACATTAGAGATTTTCATATAACAAGTTCATTGAGAAAAGAAAATATCTCAAACACCCATGTGTCCATTGACATTAATAGAAATTAATGTTATATCTCAGGTGTGGATTATTGTGCAGAAATATTGAAATTATGCTTCAAAAAGCATCACTTTCCATTTGAATTATTGATGATTGAAGCATTCTATTTTTCTTGCAAGTGTTAAACATGGAAGTAGAACGGCTAGTTGGATCCAATGCTGAATTGGCAGGAAAAAGGGTGTTTGTTATATTCTTGAGTCACTCTATGTCAGTGAAAAAAAAATGTATTGGTTCTTCTGCACCTGGGCTTCCTCAAGCCTGTTCGCTGTTCTAGGTCCAGCAGATAACTGAGTAAAAGTAGCTGTCCTCAGTCATCTCATAGTTTGCTCAGCAGGAAAACATAACTTAAAGTTAATGTTAAACAACCATAATAAAATTATGTAAAAAACTCTGCTTTTAAGGGACTAGAGTGATAAATAAAAACAATGTCAATATATTTACTACCAATAAGCGCTAACATTTATCGAGTCCTTACTATGAGATGGGTACTGTTCTAAGCTCTTTATATGTACAGGTGGATTATCCTTTATTCAAAACACTTGTGAGCATAAGTGTTTCAATTTTTGGATTGTTTTCGACTTTTGGAATATTTGCATATGACTATGTTTTGACTGCAACCCATCACATGAGATCAGGTGTGGAATTTTGCATTTGTGGTATCATGTTAGCACTCAGAAAAAGAAAAATCTCACATTTTGGAACATCTTAGATTACAGATTTGGGGATTAGGGGTACTTATCCTGTATTCAGGTATTAGCTTCTCTCGACAATCCTATAAAGATCTTGTTATTTTATTTACTTCACTTTAAAAAAAAAAAAACAAGATACAGAAAGGTTAAATAACTTTTCTGAGTTTATACAACTGGTAAGAGGCAGAATAAACCAAGCCCAGTATCTGATTTTAGAGCCTGGGCCCTTACCACAAGGCTATATTGCCACTCTGAGGCGTCAGAGATGCCTTTGCAGAGGAGGTAGTATATGAGCTGAATCTGTAAGACTATACATGTTTTAGCCAGGCAGATATAGGTGAAAGACTTTTCAGGGAAAGGGAGTAGTAGCAGGCGTATAGATAGATAGAACAAGTTATATCCAGACTACTTACAAGTAATTTACTATATCTGTAGCCCAAGTCACTTAAGAAGAAACCAGAGGTGGGGAAACTAGTTAAAAAGTTATAGAAACCAGCCGGGCTTGATGGCTTAGCCTGTAATACCGCGCCTTGGGAGGCTGAGGTGAGTGGATTGCCTGAGCCCGCGGGTTCGAGACCCGCCTGGGCAGGCGAGACCTCATCTCTACAATAAATCAAAAAATCAGCTGGGTGTGGTAGCGCGCGCCTGTAGTTCCAGCTACTCGGAAGGCTGAGGCGGAAGGATCGCCGGAGCCCAACAGGTTGAGGCTGCGGTGGCCGGGAGTGGCCACTGCACTCCAGTCTGGGCGACAGAGTGAGATTCCAACTCAAAAAAAAAAAAGTTATAGAAATCAAATAAGCGCTAATGAAGGACAAGATTATGTCAGTGTTTGTTTGAAAGGAGCACATGGTATGTGCAAAATTCTGTAGAAAATATAAAAAAGAATGGGACATAACCTTGGTCTCAGAGGGTTTATATTTCTGTAAGTATAAAGGTGGGGTACAGTAGGTTTATTAAATTTTTATGGAAATACCCTGGTAAGCTTTGACAAGGTTGTCACACTGCCTCTCCAATAAGACAAGAGGGAAAAGTGACCTTCACAAGTAGAAAGAGAGAAAAAATATGCTAATTTTAACATTGATAAGTGCAGGATAATTTTAAGGATAAAACATGATTTCCATGACTACACAATCAGAAATAACCAGCTTTGAAGCAGTTGCCAGAAAAAAATTCCAAGGTTTATTATAGGCTCAAAGTTAAATTTGTCAGCAATATAATTCTTTTAAGAAAGGAGAGATGAAAATGGGATATGTACACTGAAGCAAAGGCCCTAAAAACAGCAAGTTTTCATCCCACAGCTGTCAAGAGTGGTCAAGTATTATGAGAATATTATGTGTGCTATGGGGCTTTGAAATCAATACCAGCAACTTGGAAAGGGTACAGAATGTGATAAAGGGCTTAGGAAACAGGTGCATGGAGCAAAGGTTAAAGGTATTCTGAGCTACAGTGACCCATGCAAACATGCCAAGAACAGTCTCACATCTAGAAAAGACGCAGGCTCTATTGGCTTACATTTTAAAAGTTTCAACTGGAAATTGCTTTGACTATGCATTCTTCTGTTATGATCTAAAATTTCCTGGAAAATTAAATACAATATGCATTTTAATGAAATGCCGTAAGTATTAAACTTAAACATGGAAGGATTTGGGCATCAAGAAAATTAGAATTTTCTCTAATATCGTTATCTCAGCCCAATTGAACACATCTAGGACTTTTATATCACTATTAAAATACTTTGAAACAAATTAACATTTACTAAAGAAACTTTATGATATTCCATTTAGAAAATTCTGACTTGGCAATTTTCATGTTATATTAACAATCAAATATATTTACTGGCATAAGTTTAATTCATTAAAATCATTCCATACATACATATGCATATATACATTTTTACATGATAGACATATGGTCTTGATTAATAAACATTGTTAATATATTCAATACACTTTCATGAAGTGTTTATTGTGTATTGGGTGCACTCTTCAAGGTGTTTGGGATATATCAATGCTCAAAACAGGCAAAATTGCTCCCTTCCTGGAGTTCATATTCTAATGGAAGTAAGTAGACACTGAAAAAATAAATATGATAAGTAAATGTCTAGCATGTTAAAGCTCGATGATTGCTGTAGTCGAAATAAAACCTAATAGAAAAGGGTTAAGGATATTAGGAGACCTGTGGGTGCTGAAGATAGGGTACAGTATTAAACAGAGTGGTCAGAGTAGACATCTTTGGGGAGGTGAGACTTTAGTAAAGACACAAAGAGAAGGAAGACAGTCATGAGGAAAGTGTACAATACTCTTGTGAAAGGATATTCTAGGCAGAGAAAGCAGCTAGTGCAAAGACCTTTAGATGTCTCATGTTTGTGAGCAACAGCCAATGTGGCTGGGGAAGGGTGAACAAGTGATAGGGAAATAGAAGATAAAATTAGAGAATTTGAGAATGCAAACCACATAAGGCTTTGTTGGCTGGACCAAAAAATGGAGGACAAAAAATCCCAGTTAGTATTACCAGCAACCAAATGTAGCATTGATGGGCCTTTGGAAAGACATGACTCTCAATCAAGAGTTTAGATCCCTTCCTAGTGCCCCAACAGAAGAGGGAGAAGGAGTAGAAGTAAAAGAACCCCAATCTCTGCCTTCCAAGGGTGGACCCTTCCCCAGCCTGGAGACTAGCAGTGTTGCCAGGGTTGCTTCCACATAGAAGCAGAAGAAGGCAACCAGAGACCCTATGTGGAGCTCACTATTTATGAATCCAAAAAACAAGCAGAAAACCTTAGCTGTCGTGGACACAGGTACAGAATGCACCTTAAACCCAGAGACATTCCTCTCCTCCTTGGTACTGGGTGAGGTCCCCTGCCCCTCCCCCTCCCACTTACTATAAATCTTTGTCTCACCTATTCCAGAAAACATCTTGGGTAAGAATTCTGCCTACAAGTTTGAGGAGTAAAAGCTATTTTAAGAGGAGAAGCAAAATCTTAACCTGTACACCTTCTTCACCCAAGGTATATTGTCAATGTGAAAAAAATATCATCTTCCTCAGGGCACAGAAGAAATTATAGCCACCATCCAGAGACTGGCCACGGATAATATTATTAGGCCAGTCCACAGTTCCTTCAATAGTCCTGTGTGGCTGGTAAGAAAGCTAGATGGCACCTAGCTCGTGACAGTAGACTACTGGTAATTAAATAAGGTAGTTCCTTCAAATGTGCCAAAAGGAAAAAAGCAAATAGCCCCATTAAAAGATGGACAAAAGACATGAATAGACACTTTGCAAAAGAAGATATATGGGCAGCCAACAAAATCATGAACTTCGCAGCAACCTGGATGGAATTAGTGTCTATAATACTGAGTGATCTTTCACAGAAACAGAGAACTGAGTATCACATGTTATCACTCATAAGTGGACCATGAACAACTACCATAATACTATAAGAAAAGTATTGACAGTAGTGGGAAACTGGGGGGGAGGGGAAGGGGGGGAGGTTGGATTGATAGTAGTTGAAATCTGCCTGGGGAAGGTGGGGCACACCTCATCAACGAGGGTACCTGCACAATGAATATTTCTATACCTAATCCTGAATTGTACCCCACAATTTTCAAATAAAAAAATTTAAAAGTTAAAAAAAAGCACTCAGCCTCACTCATCATCAGAGAAATGCAAATCAAAATCACACGGAGATACCACCTAACACCAGTAAGAATGGCCATCATTAATAAAACAAACAACAACAGATGCTAGAGAGGATGAGGAGAAAAAGGAATGCTTCTACCTTGCTGGTAGTAATGCAAACTAGTGGAACCTCTTTGGAAGACAGTGTGGCGATTTCTGAAAGAACTAGAAATCTGGGAATATACCCAGAAGAACTCAAATCATTCTACAAAAAAAGATACCTGCACACGTATGTTTGTTGCAGCTCTATTCACAGTAGCAAAAACATGGAACCAACCATGTTGCCCATTGAAGCTGGACTGGATTAAATATGGTACATATACACAATGGATTATTATGCAGCCATAAAGAAAGACAAACATATGAACTTCGCAGCAACTTGGTTCGACTTAGAGTCGATCATACTCAGTGATCTATCACAGAAACAAAGAACAGAGTACCATATGTTCTCACTCATAAGCAGACCTTGGACAATTATCATACTATAAGAAAGGGATTGGCAGTGTGGGAAACTGCCAGGGGAGGAGGTGTGGAATTGGTAGTTGAGGGAAACTGCTACGTGAGGGAGGGACACACCTCATCAACAAGGGTACCTACATAATCAACATTTGTATACCTAACCCTGAATAGTACCTCACATCTTTAAAATAAAATTAAATTAAAATAAGATAGTTCCTAAGATATACACTGTTGTGCCTAATACAACTCAAATGATAGAACAAATAATGCAAAATATAAGCACGTGTCATGCTGTATTTGATTTAGCTAATGCTTTCTTTAGTACGTCTTTACACCTGACTCATAAGACCAATTTGCTTTTACTTGGAATGGCTACCAAGTGTTGTTCTATGGTTATCTACATAGTCCCACCATTTGTTATGGAATGTTTGCCAGGGATTTAACTTTATGTCCACTGCTACCTGCTGTTAAACAATTTCATTATGTTGCTGATATTATGCTAAATTTTGAAAATTGGTAATTGCTATAGTAACGCCTCTACAGATTGTAGATGGGCCATCATCGTGCAAAAAGATGCAAGGCTCAGAACTGGCCCTCAAGTTCGTAGGGGGTCATTTGGTCTGGTGATATTTGACTTGGGTGCAGTCAATGTTTGCATACCATAAACTGACTAGGAGACTAGTACAGAAGGGCTCCAGTTGACGCTGAGGGATAGAAAGCATTTGACAAGGCTAAAATACTAATGACTCAAGCACAAGCCTTAGATTCTTCTCTTCCCAGGATACCAATGACTTTGGATATGAGCATAAGCCCTAAGGCAACCAGTTGGGCCTTCTGACAAGTTCCAAATGGGAAAGCAGTTGCCCCAGGATTCTGGTCAAACTATGGAAGGGTGCTGAAAGTCATTATTTCTCAGCCTAACGGCAGGTCCTAGGCATATACAAGGCCTTGCAACAAGTTTAACACATAACTGCTGCTTTGCCAATAACAATGAAAACAGGTCAGGTGCGGTGACTCAAGCTGTAATCCCAGCACTTTGGGAGACCAAAGCAAAGGGATTGCCTGAGCTCAGGGATTCAAGACCAGCCTGGGCAACTTGGCAAGACCTCGTCTCTACAATAAACCAAAAAACTAGCCAAGGGTGGTAGCATGCCTGTAGTTCCAGCTACTTGAGAGGCTGAGACAGAAGAATTGCCTGAGCCCAGCAGGTTGAGGCTGCAGTGGCTGTGAGCATGCCACTGCACTCCAGCCTGGGCAACAGAGTGAGACTCTGATTCAAAACAAAAACAAAAAAAACAGTGAAAACAAGTCTCTCTATGAAGTTCTGGATAGAAGGGTTGTTTCTAAGCCTGTATCACCTATTGCTGAAGGCTTCACTTTACAAAAGTGGAATGCATAGATGTTTGCAGATGACATGATCATATATAAAGAAAACACTAAAGATTCCAGAAAAACCCTCTCCTCTTTCTCAGGGTTGCTCAGCCTTGGAACATTAGCCTGCTGAGTCATGCAGGTACTAATAAACCACTACTTCCTAAAATTAAAAAAAAAAAAGATTTCAGAGAAAAAAGCTGTTCGAATAAATGATTTCAGTAAATACGTAGAAAACAAAATCAACAAACAGAAATCAGTAAAGTTTCTATACACTAATAGCAAACTATCAAAAAATAAAGAAAGAAAACAATTCCTCTTACAATAGCATCTGTAGAGATAAAGTGATTCCATCTTGGATGTATTGGAAGAATCAATATTTATAAAATGTCCATACTACCCAAAGTGACCTATAGATACTTTATAATTCTTATCTAAATTCCAGTGACATTTTTCACAGAAATAGAAAAAGAAATTTTAAAGTCTATATGAAACCACAGAAGAGTAGAACAGCCAAAATATTCTTGAGCAAAATGAACAAAGCTGGAGGCTCCACACTGTCTGACTTCAAAATATACTACAAAACTATAGTAATCAAAACATCATAGTACTGGCATTAAAACAGTCATACAAACCAATGGAGCAGAATAGAAAGCCTATAAACAAACCCACACATTTCATCAATTTATTTCTGACAAAAGTTTCAAGAACACACAACAGGGAAAGAACATTCTCCTTAATATATGGTTTTGGGAAAACCAGATACCAATATAAGAATAAGATAGGACCCTTATTTCACACTGTATTCAAAAATCAAGTAAAAATAAATAAAATAATTAGAAATAAAACCTGAACCTGTGAAACTACTAGAAGACAATGTAGAAGAACCCCATGACATTGGTCTGGGCAATGATTTTTGAATATGATCCCAAAAGCACAGACAAGAAAAATGAAAATAGAGAAATAGTATTAAGTCAAAATAAAAAACTTCTACACAGCAAAGGGAGCAATTAACACAATAAAAAGACAAACTAAAAAATGAGAGAAAATATTTGTAAACTATAAACCTGATAAGGGAGTAATATTCAAAACATATAAGGATCTCAAAAACAAGGAAATAAATAACCCAATGAAAAAATGAACAAAGAACCTGAATAGACATTTCTCAAAAGAAGGCATAAAAATGGCCCACAGGTATATAAAAATGTGTTCAATATCATTAATCATCAGAAAAGTGCAAATCAAACCACAATGAGGTATTACCTCATACCAGTTATAATAGCTATTGTCAAAAAGGCAAAAGATAACGATTGTTGGCGAGAATATTGAGAAAAAGGAACCTTCTCACACTGTTGCAGATGCAAATTAATACAGATATTATAGAAATAGTATGGAAGTTCCTCAAAAATTTAAAAATAAGGCTACTATAGAACCCAGCTATCCCACTAATGGGAATATATCCGAAAGAAATGAAATCAACATCTTGAAAAGATATCTGTTCACCCATGTTCATTGCAATATTATTCACAATAGGCAAGATACGGAAACAACCCATGTGTTCATCAACAGATGTGGCTGCAGTGGAAAACATCCTCTATGCATACGATGGAATATTATTCAGTCTTTAAAAACAAGGAAATTTTATCATTTGCTACAACATATATGAATGTAAAGGACACTCTACTAACTGAAATAAACCAGTCAGAGAAGGACAAATAGTGCATGATTTCATTTATACGAGGTATCTATAATAGTCAAAAAGCAAAGTATACAATAGTGGTTACCAGAGTTGAAATATAGAGAGAGCCGGGCTCCATGGCTCAGCCTGTAATCTCGCGCCTTTAGGAGGCTGAGGTGAGTGGATTGCCTGAGCCCAGGTGAGACCTGCCTGGGCAGCGAGACCTCATCTCTACAATAAATCAAAAAATCAGCCGGGCGTGGTAGCGCATGCCTGTAATTCTGGCTACTTGGAAGGCTGAGGCGGAAGGATCGCCCGAACCCAGCAGGTCGAGGCTGTGGTGGCCGGGAGCGGCCACTGCACTCCAGTCTGGGCGACAGAGTGAGACTCCGACTCAAAAAAAAAGAAAAAGAAAAAGAAAAATAGGGAGAATTGAGAGTTGCTGTTTAATTGGTATAAAGTTTCATTATAAATATACATATTATAAATATATATTAGATTAATAATTCTAAAGATCTGCTGCACAAAATAGTACCTATAGCTAACAATATGGTATTCTGTACTTCAAAATTTGTTACAAGGGTAGATCTCATGTTAAGTGTTCTTCACACACACACACAGAGAGAGAGAGAGAGAAAAGACAAGAACAAAAATCAACTAATCAAAAGAGGAAATTTTGGAAGGTGTTGAATGTCTATAACCTTGATTGTGTTGATGGTATCATGGATGTTCGCATATGTCCAACTTTATCAAATTGTATACATTAAATGTGTACAGTTGTTTTTATATCAATTATACCCCAGTGAAGCTGTCTAAAAAAAAAAACAGGGAAAGAAGAATGAAATACTCCACCATGCCAGAAAATGTAATTAGACAGCAGTGGTTAGGCACTTGTACATATCAACATTTAATAATATATGAAATGTTTGCTGGATGCGCCTGATATCCTTCTTTCTAGAGTTTATAGGTTCGGATAATTACAGAACAATAAGAAGAAAGAAAACACAAACTATGTATTGCTTATGTATTCCAGTGAAATACTAGCCCTGCATTTGTCTTTCACAGCTTTTTTTTTTTTTTTTTTTGGTCGTGAATGTCTTGGTGCTATCTATTTTTTTACCACCTAGAATTAGAAATCAATTCTTTTGTTTCAAATGTGAATCCCCCCAATTATAAGCTGCTACTTTATATAACAAAAGAATTGATTTCTGAAAGCTCTATTCAGACATTAACAAAACTAACAATTGAAATTATCATTGAAATCAATGTCCCTTATAAGCGTTTACAGGCAATTCTAAGATATAGCCTTATTTTTAGACTCTTCTCCACATTCATCTACTTTCTGTCTTTAAATCAATAAATCCTATATGATACCAGTCTTTTTTTTTTTCCTTCTACATTTCAGCTTGCTTTCTCATCCTTTCAGTGCAATGTTACTTATTTAGACTTCCTGAAAACTGAAATAGTGTGTCGTTATTAATGTTACATAGTAGTTTATTTTCTTGGGAAACAAATAATAAATATTATATATTAAATTAATTATTCTCATATGAGTCTGCTTAGATACTTTAGGTAATTCTTTTCACCCTCTTCACTTGGGGCTGGGTTAATTTGTGGTAGCCTAGAAAACTAGCTTTGTGATTTGATCATTTTCCTCTTATGCTGAAATCCACCTCCCTTTCTTTTCCTATGCTCTGCTCTGTATTACAGATCACAGAAGGAGACTGCTGCAAATGACATTTCCAAGATTCCTGTCAAATTGCTTCTTTTGGGCTCAACCTATAGGGAGGCACTGACTGGAGATTGGAAGTGAGAAGCTTGTGTGTTTTTTCTCCCCCCCCTATCCCCCCGAGTCCCAGGCTCCTGTCTTACATCTCCTTCTATGATTACACTTCCTGCCAGATAAGTACTCCATGGTTCCAGATTCCCCTTGCTAGCCACTAGTTCTACTCCCTCAAACAGTCCTTCTTCCATCTTTTCAGCTCCTAGAAGGAAACTCAGAACTAGTAACCTCTTTGTTCTCCTCTCAACCTGTTATTTTGTCGGCTCCTCTAACAATTTGGGACTAGCTTCCCATATAAAACTCCCTTTGTTGAATTACCTGACATAAGTTCTGTTATCCTGACTCTACTATGACTGGTAAACCCTGATAGCATGGTATCTAAAAGTAGCAGGTAGCCACAAAAACAATTGCTCTTAGGGTCAGAAGAATTATGTTTAAATTCTGAACATTCTACTGACTTAGTGTGTGACTAGAGAAGATCCCTGTACCTGAGTTTCAATATCCTCATTTGTAAAACTTAGAAAATAATTCCAGTTCCATTGGTTGACAATACACATTGAATGAGATAACATAAGTGAATGCACATAGAAAATATCTAGCAGAAGATAGTCAATGAATATTCAAAAGATTGTAAACGTGTTTACTTTCTTCATTTTAGGAAACAACTTCATCGTTGCAGCTGTAGTTCTTGGATCTTTAATTGGCAGACCTCAAACAAGATTGATGTGAAAGGGAATCTAATACTGTCAGGTTCATATGTGTTTAAATCTGCATTGTTATTTTCTCAGAGATTGTGTGAGGGATATACTTTTGCTATTTTTAAATGATGTATAGTTCATCATAAAGGAAATTATATTCAGGCTATTGTGCAATCTTCTTACTTTTTTTCATTTAAATAAGAATTTATTTGGTTTTCTTTGCCAGTATCAATTTTTTTTGTATGCAGTAAGTAAAATGTTTTGTCTTCAAACTTTCCCAAATTCTTTATTCTTTTAGGTTTGATTTAAAACCTTTTTGTAACAAACGTTTTTCATTTTAAAATTCCCTTTTAAAATTTCTGTATACATATATATATAGATATATGTTCCTTCAGATATGTATATTTACTAATAGCATTGGTTTAACATGTATACAGTTTTTCTCTAGTTTAAATTTTACATATAGAGTAAATTAGTACAGCCTTTTTTATACCTTCCCTACATTCTCAATTCCTTCTCATTGTGAATCATGCTTCCTAATGACAAGCAATATTTTACAAGAAAATATGTATATATTCTAGGGTCCCTGAGTTTTTCTGTCCCTGAAGAACAATGAGAGATATCTATCTTCAATTTTATTAAACCGTCCCTTCCTATTGTCCTTTCTGATTGCCCAAAAGTAAGTCATGTGAAATGTAGACTATATTATGAGCAAATGTTTCCGGCAGTGAGCTCAATTTTCAGCCACTATCCACTGAGGTCTATCTTTTGTCATCAGCAAACACATTTATAAATTACTTGTTCTAAGCAAAAGTGTTTTCCTATAATTAGAACAATTCCAAATATTAGAGAATTATGTTTTGACCAACGACTTTGCATTTTAATTAAATTTCATTGTGAACTACAATATACGTTGATGAAAATGTACAAAGCAGGAATGTACAACACAACCCTCTCTCACATAGTGAACTTCTGTTTAATGACCCTGAAGATTTTTGGCATTGGGGAGTACAAATAGTTTTTGTATGCATGGCTGCGTTGTATAGTGACAAAGAAACCTGGGCTTTGGGTTTGCCCACTGCCCTCACTTGTACACATTTTACTTGATGGGTGGTTTTTTCGACCCTCCACCCCTTTCGACCTTATGCCTTCTGCACTTTCCATATTCATGCATTTCTACCATTCTGGCTCTCATTGTTTCTAATTCTGTCCTGAATAGAATCTTTAGTTAGCTGCAACTTTAAAAAAGTTATCTTTTAATATGTGCTTGTAAAATGCCTACCAGGAAGCTAGGAGTGACAACCAGGAATGGGTCATCTGGGTTGTTTTGGGTATTGACTGTAAGTGAAAAACATTCAGTTGGTCACCATCTGAAAAAGCCTTCCCTGTTGTGTAGCTGTCAGTGCCTTACTGTGCTGCACATACTCTTGAACATTTCTCTAGGATGCTGTAGCTTCAGAGGTGTTGTTTAACTATTTTTGAGCCCGGTATGTCAAGGCTATGAAAGTATTGTTAAATCTTCAAAATTATCTTTATGGAAATGTGTTGTATTATTAGTGTCATCGTCATTACTATTGTAAACTCTTTTGCTTTTCCCCAGTTTGGATGGGACATATCACAGGGCTAATGACTGTCTACTAAAAAAGCCCTTCCCTCTCTAGTTACTGTCTAATCTTGCAACTATTAGTACAGAAATAAAAATATTGCATATTTTTTTAAAAAAAACAAAGCCATCAACTGAAATACCTCCCTCAGATCCTGTCAAAATCGCTACTTCTTTCCTCCAAAAATAACTTGAATCTTACAGTATTTATTTCCTTTCTTTCTTTGTGGTTTTTAACTCCTAAGTACATGTCCTTAAACATTACGATTTATGTTTACCTAATTTTTTTATATTAACTGAATGATATAACCTAGAAGTGTCTAGGCCCTTCTGTTCAGCATCACGATTATGGAAATTATGTATGTAGCTCTTATTCATTCATGTTTTTATTTCCTAGTATTTCATTGTTTGGCTTAGTACAATTTATGTATTCATTTTATTTTCAATGAGTTTGAAATTATTGCTAGCTTGAGATATTACAAATAATAATGCATATTATTTTATGCTTAGTGTACAAGTGCCCACACTTTTGTTAGGTAGAGATGTATGGGTAAAATTGATGAGTCGTGGGTGATGCATGTCTTTAACATTGGTTAATAATACCAAACTTTATTTCAGAGTACTTTAAACAATTTATATTCTTGCCGACATTTTTTTTTTTTTGAGTTGGGGTCTCACTCTGTCACCCAGGCTGGAGTGCAGTGGCACATTCACGGCCACCACAGCCTCGACCTGCTGGGATCAAGCGACCCTTCTGCCTCAGCCTCCCAAGTAGCTGGAACTACAGGTGCACACAACTACGCCTAGTTGATTTTTTATTTATTGTAGAGATAAGGTCTCACCAAGTTGCCCAGGCTGGGCTCAGGCAATTCTTTCGCTTCTGCCTCCCAAAGTGTTAGATTACAGGCTTGAGCCACTGCGCCCGGCCCCTTGCCAACATCTAATAGAGATTCCACAGCACACATCCTTGCCAATTCTTAGTATCTCATGAGTGTATGCACAAGCATGTGTGTGTTTTTTTAATTTTAGTGATATTCTACTATTATTTAATCTGTATTTTGTTGATTACTTGAGCATATTTCATATGTTTATAGACAACTTTTTTTTACTTGGGGGGAGGAGGAGTTTGAAGTGCTGATTCATATATTTCTCCATTTTCTATTAGGTTATTGAAATTCTTCTTTTTTTCCATTTTCGTATTAAAATTTACATAATACAAATTTACAAAATTGACCATTTTAAGTGTACAGTTCAGTGATATTAAATATGTTCATATTATTGTGCAACCATCATCACCAACCATCTCCATAACTTTTTTCATATTGTAAAACTGAAACGATAACATTCTGCTTTCTACCTGCAAAGGAATAATTCCCCATTCTCCCTTTCCCTCAGCCTCTGGCAGCCATCATTCTATTTTCTGTCTCTATGATTTTGATAACTTTCAGTACCTCATGTAAGTAGAAACGAAGTATATGATTTTTGGGGACTGGCTTATTCCACTTAGCATAATGTCATCAGGGCATATCTGTGTTGTAGCATATTATAAAATTTCATTCCTTCATAAGGTCAAATAATATGTTATTGCATGTATATACCACATATTGTTTATTCATTCATTAATCCATGAACACTTTAGTTGCTTCCATGTTTTAGCTATTGTAAATAATGCTGCTATGAATCTGCATGTGCAAATATCTCTGAGACCCTGTTTTCAATTATTTTGGGTAGCAACCTAGAAATGGAACTGCAGAATCATATGGTAATTTTATTTTTAATTTTTTGAGGGATAACCATATTGTTTTCCACAACTGTTTAACCATTTTACATTACCACCAACAATGCACAAGGGTGTCAGTTTCTCCACATCCTGGCCACCACTTGTTATTTCCTGTTTTTGTTGGTTTTTATTGTAGCAACTCTGTGAAATAGTATCTCACTATAGTTTTGATTTGATTTTTCCTAATGATTTGTGATGTGTGATGAGATTTATAATGCATATTTGTAAAGTGCATTTCTACTATGTATTCCTGGCACTCTTGTCAAAGGTCAGTTGATTGTATATGTGTTGGTTTATTTCTGGACTCTCTATTCTAGTCCACTGATCTATATTTCTCTTTTAATGCCAGTACCAGTGTTCTTTCTCAAGATTGTTTTGACTAGTGAGAATTTTCTGTGGTTCCATATAAGTTTTAGTATTGTTTTTCTATTTCTGTGATGAATATCATTGGAATTTTGATTGAAACACAGTGAATCTGTGAATTGCATTAAGTAGTATGAACATTTTAACAACATTAATTATTCCAATCCATTAGCATGAGATATTTTTCCATTTATTTGTATCTTCTTTAATGTCTTTCATCAATGTCTTATAGTATAGACATTGTACATATACAGTGCACAGGTATCTCACCTCCTTGGTTAAATTTATTCCTAATTATTTTATTCTTTTTGATGATATTGTAAATGAGATTGTTTTCTTAATTTCATTTTCAGATAGTTCATTGTTAGTGTATAAAAACACAACTGATTTTTATATGTTAATTTTTTATAATGCAAGTTTGCTGAATTTATTAGTTTTAACACTTTTTGTGGAATTTTTAGGTTTTTCTATATATTAGAAGCTCTTCCTTTCTCTTTTTTATTTATAAAATAACACCAGTCCTTTATCATCTATAGTCATAAAACCAGTCTTTTATCATATATATTTATCAAAAATGTCTTACACAGTTACAGTTCTATTCCCACTCTCACAGTGCTATCTTTTATAAACAACAATTAAGTAAAAGATGGATTAAATGGACTACATTAAAGTTAAGGGTTTTATGGTCTCATAAAAATTAGTTGGGCAAAAATCCTCAACAGTTATTAGCAAATTGAACAGCATATTAAAAGGATTCTTCATCATGACGAGGTAGGATTTATCCTGGGAATGCAAGGATGGTTCAACATAAAAGAATCAATCGATGTTATACATCACATTAATAGACAAAGCAAACACACATACACACACACACAAACACACGCACAATTGTCTCAGTTGATACAGAAAGGGTTTTTGACAAAAATTCAACATCTTTTCATGATTAAAAAGACTCTCATAAAACTAGAAATAGAGTCAAAATTCCTCAACATGATAAAGAGTGTTTATGAAAAACCCACGCTAACACTACACTCAGTGGTGAATGTAAAAAAGTTTTCCCTGCAAGATTAGTAAGAAGATAGGGATGGCTGCTTTCACTGATGCTATTTAGCATTATACTGGAAATTCTAGCCAGAAGTTTGCTTTCTTTTTAATTTAAAAAATGTTTGAGGACCTCCAAAACAGAATAGCCAGAGCTTTAGACAAGAAAAATAAAATAAAAGGCATTCAAATTAGGATAAAGGAGGTAAAACTATCTATTTACAAATGACATGATTCTATATATAGAAAATCCTAAAGTATCCACAGGAAAGTTTCTAGAGCTAATAAACAAATTCAGCAAATTTGTGGGGGTACAAGAACAGCAAACAAAAATCAGTTTTGTTTCTGTATACCAGCAATGAACAATTCAAAAAGGAAATTAAGAAAATAATTCTATTTACAATGACATCTAAAAAAATTAAATTCTTAGAAGTAAATATAACCAAGGAGGTGAAATACTTGTATATAAAAACTACAAAGTATTACTAAAAGAAAATAAGAAATGCCTAGATAAATGTAAAGACACCCAAGTTCATGACTAGAAAGACATATTGTAAAATAACAGTACCACTCAAATATCAACAATACCAAAGCAATATATAGTTTCAACATGGTCACTATCACATATTCAACAGCCTTCTTTATTCAGAAATGGAAAAGTGACCTTAAATTCATAAGCAATTTGAAGGGGTCCTAAATACCCTGAATCTACAAATAGAAGAGTAAATTTGGAAGGCCCACACTTCCCAACTTTAAAACTTACTACAAAGCTCCAGTAATTAAAATAGTTTGGTACTGGCCTAAGGATAGACATATAGACAAATAGAACTGAATTAAAAGTTCAGAATAAATCCTCACATATATGGTCATTTGATTTTCAGCATGGGTGCCATAATCATGCAATGAAGAAAGGATAATCTTTTCAACAAACTATGCTGGATATCCAGATCCAAGAGAATGAATTTGGACTCTTACCTTATATCATATGCAAAAACTAACTTAAAACGGATCAAAACTCCAAACCTTAGTGCTAAGACTATAAAACTTTTAGAAAGTTGAAGAGGTGCCCTAGAATATATTAGACCTCTATGGTTCATAAAAAATAATAGCAATAATAATTGAAGTGAAAGTCTCCTAAATCTTTGTAAGATTTATTTTCCACTTTCTTGGACATGTGTATTACCAGATTATTTTCCATTTCTTGCTTTGACTTCTATTAACTTGATGTCATCATTCACAACTTTATGATTTGGTGGATCAGATCATAGTGAAGAATCAATATTGCCTTTATGATGAAAGGGGTCTGGTGTTATCAGTAAGGACTAGCGTTTTGGTCTGCAGAATATTCAGATGATTAAGATCTCTTGGAATTATGTATGACAGAAAACAGGTGAATGAAGATAAATCTCGAGCAAGACTGTGGATGTATTTTGCTCCAAGTTAAAGCAAATCGCTTCTTCTCCTTCTTCCTGATGGGGTGGAAAACGAATATATCTGCCAAGTTTACAGTACTCCATCATGTTCAATCAGTTTCTTTTTTGCATGGCATGGGCTGGGAAACTTGTCTCCTTTAATTCTCTAAAAATAAGTCCAATCTCTCCTAGTTCACCTGGAATGTGGCATTGCTTCAGAATTTCAATTCTGCCTGGACAGTACATTTTAGGCACTTAGGTCATTACTATGACTATGACTCTCACTCATTTAAAAATTTTTTTTATTTTAAAGATGTGAGGCCGGACTCGGTGGCTCAGCCTGTAATCCCACGCTTTGGGAGGCTGAGGTGAGTGGATTGCCTGAGCCTGAGGGCTCGAGACCCGCCTGGGCAACTTGGTGAGACCTTGTCTCTACAATATCGTAATACTATAAGAAAAGGATTGACAGTGGTGGGAAACTATGGGGGGGGAGGGAGGTGGGATTAGTGGTAGTAAATATCTGTCTGGGGGCAGAGAGACACCCCTTATCAACAAGGGTTCCTGAACGAAACATATTTGTATACCTAACCCTTAACTGTACCCCACAATACCAAAATAAAAAATATTGATTAATAAAAATAAATTAATTAAATAAATAAATAAATAATAAAATAAAATTTGGAAAAAAAAAAACCAAAATTAGCCGGGCATGGTAGCGCGTGCCTGTAATTCCGGCTACTCGGAAGACTGAGGAGGAAGGATCGCCGGAGCCCAGCAGGTCGAGGCTGTGGTGGCCGGGAGCGGCCACTGCACGCCAGTCTGGGCGACAGAGTGAGACTCCAACTCAAAAAAAATAAAAAATAAAAAAATTAAGATGCGAGGTACAATTCAGGGTTAAGTATACAAATGTTCATTATACAGGTACCCTTGTTGATGAGGTGTGCTCCCCTCCCCTGGCAGAATTCCACTACTCTCAATCTTGCCCCAGCCCCAGCAATTTCCAACTACTGCCAATCCTTTTCTTATAGTATTACGATAATTGTTCAAGGTCCACTTATGAGTGAGAACATGTGATACTCAGTTCTTTGTTTCTGTGATGGCTCACTCAGTATTATAGACTCTAAGTTCATCTTAAAGTGAGTGTTGTGACAACTACTGGGTGTGTTAATTCAAATTATCCACTGGGGAAATGTTCACAGAGTTGTTAGGCTGACTGGAGCCACTGTCATATGGTCTTGAGCCATAACTCTATTTATCATCTGGTTCCTATAACTTCCTTTAATAAGGAGGCTATGGTGTTGTTTTTGTACCCCGTGTTGTCAGTGTAAGTTCATATCTTATATCTAACAGTTTGGGGAATGTCTAAGTATCTCCTTTTTAATGTGCCTATGGGTAAATGGCCACAGGTTTTATATGCAATACTTAGGGGAATTGCTACTGTGTATACTTACTATGACATATCCTTCCCTTCAGTCACCGGGCTTTGAGTCTAAGAACTACTTCAATTTTGGAAATTGGGCAAGGGATGAGGATTTTGCGTTACAACAACTAACATCAATCTTTTGATCTCTTGTTTTTGTTGGTTATTTTTATGAATCATATAAGTGTTACTTTAGACTTATGCTTTTTTTACCCCTAAATGCTGCACAGTGTGTCCTAAGAATGAAAAAATTATTTTTCACTACTGTAGTAAAATTATCAAAATTGCCAAATGTAATAGATTCATGACTATATTTTAATCCACGGTATATATTCAAATTACGTCAACTGTCTTATTAATGTCTTTTACAGCATTTTGTGGGGGTTCAAAAGTCAATGAAAAAATAATAAATGAAAATTTTAAAAAGTCAATCAAGGATCACATTTGCATTCTGTTTTCACGTCTCAGTTCCTCAGTCTTCTTTTTTGGTTTTTGCCATGACCTTGACGGCTTTAAAATGAATAGGCCAATTACTTTGTAGAAAAATGATCATTTTAGGCTTGTCTAACTTTCTTTATGATTGCATTTATGTTATACATATTTGGTAGAAACATCACAAAAGAGGTTCTGTGTCCTTCTCAGTAGATCATATCAGGAAACTCATGATGTTTTTTCATCCTGTCATTGGTAGTGATCTGAGTGCTAATCTCTTGGTTAAAGTGGTGCCTGCCAGATTTTCCACTGCTAAGATAACATTTTCCCCTTTGTAATTAATAAATAATGTATGCAAAGACACTTTAAAGCACTCTTTTTTCATAAAAATTTTATTCTTTTTTACACATTTGTTGTTGATTTTGCCTGAATCAATTATTACCAAAATAATGATTTTCTAGTTTTATGATTCTTTCTAAATTTACTAGCTGGCATTTTACTGTTAGGAAGAGCTTTCTCTGTTTTGCATTTATCTGGTTTTTTAAATTATTATTTGCATCATTTAGGACTCAGAGATTCTTATTTTATTCAATGGCATATACTCAGCTATTATTATTATTAATTTTGCTGCTCAAATTGTTCCAGGTTTGGTCAGATCAAACTCTTTTAAGCTCATTTATGTGTTCTTCAGATGCATCTTTGTCATTCATTGTAGACTTTCTGCTTTGTGTCACAACAAAATGTTCCTGGTCCATCTTGTCCATTTCCTGACCCAAAGTTGAATTGTCTGTTTCCCCAAGAATCTCAATTTTTTTTAGTAGAAAATGCTATTTAAAAATCAAGATTTAGGCTTTAAGTGTGTTGTTACTTGAGTGTTATTTCAGTTCTCTTCAGTGATCTATGTTTATATTTATATTTGTATCTATATTTATATGTATATCCATATTCACATCTATATTCACATCCATTTCCACATATCTGTACCTATACCTTCACCTCCATCTATATGTATTTAAAACTCTCTTTTTTAAGCTATCACTTCGTATTTTATTCCCACATGTTAAATACACAGCCATTTATGAAAATATTTTGAAGTTTGAACTGAGGTAGAAACTAACTATGGAATATTTAAAACACTCCAATTCCAATTACAGTTCAACACTATATGATTTACTTTAGTCCCCTCCCTTTCCATATTTGTAGTTCTCTTTACTATCAGTGATAAGCATGGTTTTCATTATCTACATTATATTTGCTGGCTTGTTCAATGCTAGAACATGCAGAATGTAGTTTCAGAATTTCTATCAAATACCACTGCAAAAGTCAAACCTACTAAGTAGAATTCAATAATCATTTGCTGTTCTTTTTCTTTATACTTAGAGTTAATAGTCAAAATATTATGTTCAAAAGTTACTAGAGTTAGTTTCTTGCTAGTTTGCTATTTTGCTTTTCCTTTCAGTGTGGTTATGTTGTTAATTTGAAATACAGTTAGGTTAATTTGCTTCACTTTGAATTCTATTTTAGGGATTTTTTTTCACATCCTTGCTAATTTTGTTTTGTTTTGTTTCAATTCATTATATATTTCAAATACCTAAAACTTCAAAATGCTTACAAGAGTCAAAACTATATGAAATTGTACACTTAAAGAAGTCTTGCTCACCTCCAGTCTCCCACTTCCATTAGTTTCTCTTTTATCCCCTGTAGGTTATCAATCTCACTAGTTTCTGGTTTGCCTTTCTCATATCTATTTTTTTCAAAAATAACAAGATGCATACAGTCTATATTCCTATTTTCTCTTCTTTACACACAAAAAGAAACACACAAATACACATTGTATTTGCCTCCCCCCACAATAAATCCTGTAAATCACTCTACAAGGCGGGACCCCGAAAAACCTGAAATTTATTTATTAAAAATATGTGTTTTTGTTCTTGCATGTGTAAACTTCAGTCACCTCCAAAGTACTCTCCATTTAATGCAATTCACCTATCAAGATGCTTTTATCACTGCTCAAAATAGTTTCTGAACTTGTCAATTTTGATGCCTTTCCATGCTTCTGCTGGTTTTTGTTTCATCGTTTCTACATCAGCAAAATGTTTTCCACTGAGGGCTTTTTCATCTAGGGAAACAAATAAAAGCCTCTTGAGGTGAATAGGAAGGGTGGGGCACGAAGTTCATGCCGTTTTTCGTCAAAAACTGCTGAACACTCAGTTGAAAGAATCTCCAAAAAAAATATACTAAATGCAGTTTCTCACAACGCTAATTGGTACACTGATGCTAATGGGTTCCTAGAACACTTACCCAGCAGGGGAAGCCTGTACTAGAAGGCACCCGCCCTCCAAAAGATAATTCCAGGTTGTTTTGGGTTCCCCTCCATATATCTTAAAATAAACCTTCCAGTGAAGAACTCTTTCTGTGTGTGTGCTATAAATTACTTATTTACTCGTCTATGTATGGACAGTCACATTGTTTCTAGTATTGTTCAGTAAGAAAAAATTGATCACAAATATAATTGTGCTTTTTGTGTGTTCTTCTTTTGCTTTGCACTTTCTTCTCCTCCTAACATTTTTGGAATGTACTCTATACCTAAATTTCTGAGAATAGTACTGTTGGGTAAAAGGGTAAAGGCATAACTATATTTTTTAGATTTTGTCAGATTCTCCACCATAATTATACTATTGAACTATTTTGTATTCTCCCTAGCAATATATGAAAAGGCTTGTCCTCCATGTTCTTACCAACAGAGGGTGATGTTGGGCTCTCAAATTTTTGGCAATGAATATGTGAGAAATTGTGTATAATTTGAATTTACATTTTCCTTTATATAAGAAAAAACTGTCATATTTTAGTAGATTTAAAAATCATTTTGTGTCTCTTTAAAATTGTTTTAAAACATAAAACTGTTAATGTCCTATCCATTTTTTCTATAAGCTTATTTAGGTTGTTAAACATCAACTTTTAGATTTATGTACTAGAATATTAATCATTTATCTGTAATGTGTGTTGCAAATATTTTTTTCCAAATAGTCATTTTTTTCCTTTTACTTTTCTCATGTTTCTTTCTTTTTCATTTTTGGTCATGCAATTTTTCTTTAATTTTAAGCAGTAGACTTTATCCTTTCTTTGATTATATCTGGACATTAAGTCATAATTGAGACAGTTTTTCAGGAGTTTGGATATGCTACTAACAAATAGTTTTTTAGAAGATTTTTTGTTGGAAGGAAGCAGCAGTCATTTTGATGATGACGTGCTGATCTGCTGACTGATCTCATTGATATGAAGCCACACCTAGGCCTGCAATTACTCTATCTTCTTTGAATCTTTTTTTCATTTTTCTGATTTCTGGGCCAACGTGTGATCAAGTTTCCTGTCTGCCTGTGATCTTCTCTTCCTGACTGCATACGCTGTGGATTTCATGTCTTTGCATCAGATGTGGAGAGAAAGCCTTAAAAAGAGTGCTTATCCAGTTTCTACAATTGGGAATGTTATGTAACGAATCTCTCTCTTTCCCCTATAACCTATCTAATCGTCCACCTGTTTGCTTCTCTAGATGAACCCTCTCTGACAAAGAAATGGTTCCACTGGCAAATTAATTGGGGGAAATGTTGCAAGACTTATCCCTTTTTGGAGATTTGAAATAGCCATTATCATATTAATGTCTCTAAGAACATCTGGAATAAAGAAATCGTTCACTATATTTATCACAGCATTGCCATACTTTCTTGACTTATTACCAAACACACCTACCTAAAATTAATTGATATCTCACAGAAGCAATATCCCAATCCAGATGAGATGGATTCAATTATAAAAGAGTCAACAGTTGAGTGGATAAAGAAAATACTGTATACATACCATGGAATACTATGAAGTTATAAAAAAGAATGAAATCATGTCATTTGTGGCAACATGGATGAAGCTAGGGGCCATACTCTAAGTGAACTAAATCAGAAACAGAAAACCAAATACCGCATGTTCTCATTTATAAGTGGGAGCTAAACAATGGTTACACATGAACATAAAGAGAGAAATAATAGACACTTGGGACTCCAAAAAGTGGGAGGATAAGAGATGGGGCAAAGGTTAAAAAATTACTTACAGGGTACAATGTTCACTATTTGGGTAATGGGTACACAAGCTCAATTTCCACTAGTATGCAACATACCTGTGTAACAAACATGCACTTGTATCCCCAAATATGAATTTTTATTTAAAAATAGTTATGTTTAGTCTTTCTTGACATTGAAATATGAAAGCCATAAATTCTGGTTATTCTTTTTTATTTAAAAAACTAAGTCTTAGCCGAGCTCAGTGGCTCAGCCTGTAATCCCGCGCCTTGGGAGGCTGAGATGAGTGGATTGTCTGAGCCCGCGGTTTCAAGAACCACCTGGGCAACTTGGTGAGATCTCATCTCTACAATAAATCAAAAAAACATTAGCCGGGTATGGTAGTGCGCTCCTGTAGTTCCAGCTACTTGGAAGGCTGAGACGGAAGGGTCGCCGGAGCCCAGCAGGTCGAGGCTGCCGTGGCCAGGAGCAGCCACTGCACTCCAGTCTGGGTGACAGAGTGACACTCCGACTCAAAAAAAAAAAAAAAAAACCTGAGTCTTTTTCTAAAGGTTTATTACTTTCGGTCTATAATCAATAAAACTGAAAATCTAACCACTATTAATTTGCCTGCCACTTTTCCATTATTATTAACACAATCCACAGTAACTAGGAGGGTTGAGTTCTGAACACATATTCACAGACAATTAGCCACGAGGGCAAGTGGGGATTAAAATCAATTCCAAGTTCTTCTAATCGTCATTTGCTTCATAGGGCAGAGCTACATCTGCCTGGAGTAAGAAGCATCTTTTCTAATTAGTACTAAGGTTCCTCCTGCACTACAAGATGCATGACTGTGGGGATGTGCACACCTGGAGAAGCATCTATATCTTATCTGAACAAAGATATCATCTTTATTTGTGCATAATGTACCTAAAAATTCTATGAAGATTTTCTTATTTTCATTCTTCCAATAAAGAAATTGTAGTTTGAAGAGGATAAATAATCTGCTCATAATCCCATAGCTAGTAATCTTACTTCAATCTCCGTTGATTTCTTTTTCACTGTAATAGACTGTCTTCTTACACTGTATTACCGCATGCAATGTACTTCATGTGTTATGTTTTCTAATTATTTGTAATGCTTACTTTCTTGTGCATGCTGTTAAAAATCTAGATTATGATCCCACTGTGACAAATGGAAAATGAGTGTCTTTCATTCTACTGTATATTGTTCAAATGTTTACTATATATATAGAACATTTTGATGTGATTTCTGCAATTTTATTTTGAAATTTTACTCTGCATATTTTGAGTTTTCTCTAAGCTCCTGTGTTTTTCTAGCAGTTTTATATCTACAGCCAATCATGAAATAGAAAAATATACTTAAGTATCCTCTATAAAATTTCTAAACTATCTGATATTACAGTGTAGAATACTGCCAGTGTAGAATACTGTTATTTATGTTAGAACCGTAAATAACAGAATTGCACACTAAAAATTATTTTAGTTTTTGAAAGAGTATCCATTTATATTCCATATTATTGAAGTAACATTATACCTTTAATAAACATCTCTAGATACAATTAGTTTCCCTGACCCAAAAACAGTGATGATTCCTTCATTAATTGTCTGAATCATAAAAAGGCAGGGATTATTTTTCAAAGAAACTAAAAAGAAAATGTTTAATGACTGAGTAATTCAAAATACATGGACTAATCACTAGATGGCAGACAACTGGGTATTTTATGAATATAAAAACATAAGTAGATTGTTTGCAATAAAAAAATGAAGCCTGTCAAAAGACATAATATAATAAATAGGTAAAATAATGAAAGGTTTATTTTTAGCATGTTTTAGTTTTCCCAAATATGTCATAATCCTGAGTAAACAAATAAGGGAACCACATTGGTTGCTATGTAAAATGTTTAATCATGTGATTCAGTTTATAGCTTTTAAGATTCAGTGAAAATGTTTAAGTTCAAAGAAAATGTTTAAGTTATATTAGGCAAAAACACCACGTAATGTAAGTGTACGGCAGGGCTTATTGGGAGAAAATTTACAAGCAGAGAAGTGGTAGAACACACACATTTCCCTGAAAACTACCTCTCCCCAGTGAATACTGAACATAGATCTGCACACATCACAATGTAGATAGCAGAAACCTTCCTCTCAAACCTCTAGGATCAGAGAAAAATCTATGAAACTAAGTAACGGAGGAACTCCCTGGTAAGAGACGTGACCTTGCTAGAAACATGGCCCCATAACTGGAATCAGTCTGTTATTTTGAGGAGTTAATTCACTACTTGAGCCAGTCTTCTAAGCTATTAAAGAGGGAGTGACATTAACCCAGGACACTCCTTTCACCTTATGTATTGAAATTGCAGTTAGATGGTTTTAAAGCTTAAAAATATAATGGCAACTTCATATATGCAATGTATAACTTTTTCTATAAAGAAAACTTAATTTCCCCTCCTCATATTATTTTGATAAGACTAAGTCTGCTGAAAATATTTTCTTCTTTCATTGAGCCAGTGGCTGCTGCAAGACCTGGTGTGTCCAATCAGTTTTTCCCTGGACAATATCCCCCAGAGACATGGATAGAGATACTCTCTCTGATGGAGATGTTAAGTTGTAGACTATGAGTCTTGGCTGCCAGCAGCAATTCCTTCCTCACTAAGAGAATCAACATAATGAAATAAGCAGTTGTAAGAGTTGGGGAAAGAAAAAAGAGCTAGTGACATTGTTTAAGCTTTGTATTAACTTATGACTTAACCCAGGTCTATATTCCTTTGTGTACATAATTTCCCATATCATCTTACATTAATTTGAATTGAATTACTCTTTCTTGCATATGAATAAGCCATAAATGGAATAATAAGTTTTAAAAATCTTCTACCCCTATTTTTGCTTTCAGAATGAATTATTCCAACTGCTGTAGAATGTATGAGACTTATATTTCCAATTTTTAGGTAATTGATGTACTTTTTTATTATATTAATATTATGACTGATGGTTGATATTTCAGAAGTCAAAAAACTTAATTTACTCTCTAGGAGAAAAATCATTCAATATTGGAAAGATCAAGAGAACACTATATTAAACACTTGAAGAAAGTATTAAAAAAAAAGCAGAGATTACTATAATCCAATCATACCAGAAGTAGCAGCAATGATATCGTCAGCCACAGGAATTTTCTATTCATATGTACTTTCTTCACTTGAACAATATCATATAAAGCAAGAATCTAATTGTTTACTTCCTTAAGAGGGGAAAAAGTATTTACAATATATTCCATTTACTTTTTACAAAATATTCCAGCTGATAATTTAAAACAACTTTCTTAATTATGTTGCTGGGTTTTACTCTATAAAAGTACATTCTTACTCCTCTAAAAATTCTGTCATCTATCAATTATCCATGTATCTCTATTTTTTAATCAGAAATAGAAAAGGAACACCACTAGTCACATGGGATATGAAGGAAAAGGAAATGTTTCTAGTGCCATTTATTTTATTATTTATTTCTGAAGTTCATAAACTTTAAGAGGTTTTAATGGCATTGTGAATCTTTCAATATTAAAGATTTAAGTGATTAGGAACTTAGTATTTTAATATTCTCTTCTGATCTATGTTTCAGTGATTCTGTTCAGAGTTAATTAGAAAAAGCTTAAAAATGGTAATGAACAAAAGCTTTATTTGTATTGGAATTATGCTGAAGAGTTAGAATATAGAGTGGACTTCTTAAATTGCAAAGACTTGGTGAGCAGTGAATCTATTTCTGGGTTACTTTTTCAAATTAAAGATATATATTAATAAATTGTAATCAGCTATGAAATATTTTATTTCTGGGTTTAATCATAATACAAAGAAAAATTCCAAAAATATTTATAGCTTCTGGCAAATTAAAAACTTGAAGGCATTTAAATGTGTCATCATTTCTTCTTTATTATTTTATATGCTTTTAAAATTATATTGATTAAAATTTTTAATGGCAATAAAATTATATTGATTCATTATGTCCAAATGTGTTCTAAAACTATTCATTCTAAAAAAGGTTTTACTTTTTTAATTTTAAAGCAAAGTAGAAACAGAAATCTTCTGCAAAAACATCTGCAGTGACTACAATGGAGATGAGTCAGATATCTGTTTGTCCTTTCATGTTTAGCATTCATTTTTCATTTTTAGTGTAGGGAGAGTTTAATTTCCTTTTTTTGAGGGACTAGATCTTTCTTCTCTGTCACACAGCATTTTTCCCTACCACTGATACCTCTAACAACATTGGTCTAGCAAACCATATGTACCAAAGGCAGAGATCCTTGCACACTAGCATGGAATTGCTGCAGAACACTTTTTTGCTCTGAGCCTGACTCAAGCTAGAAGCCTTTTGTGTCATCTAGTATATGAGACAAAGCAGTGTCATTTGGCATGGAAATTTTTTTTACTAAACATGAGGCAGGTCACCAGGCTTTGCACTTCCTTCTCCATAAAAGGAAGCCCATAATGTAATGATTCCTCTTTTATTTTGGAGGATATGTCCTGGTATTCAGATCCACAAAGATTGTTTTGATATAGTAGTTTCCTAAATATTCTTCAGATTTGTATTTCATCCCCTAAAATGCACCTGTCTTACCAGCATCTCCGTTGTGATAGTCACTTCTTGATCATCCTGCCTGATCAACATAGTATCTGTGGGGTATTCAGACAGTCCAGAACTCTTCAAACTGTGTTATAATAGAGAGCATTACAGTTAACGTAGCCCTGAGGCAAGAGTGCTAATGAATTAATTTGTCTATTCCACATGAATTCAAACTGTTACTGATCTTTTTTTTCTGATTAAAATAGAAAGAACACATTTTCCAAATCAGTGGTCACATACCATGTACCTGAGGCCATATTAATCTGCTCTAACAATGATACCATGCCCACCAGGGTGACTGTAGTCGAGGCTACTACTTGTTGGAGTTTGCAGTGGTCTACGTTCGGTTTCTGCAGCAGCCAAGCTGGTGAATTAGACAGAAATTCAAATATAAAAAAAGAGACCACCATCCTTGTAGCTTTTAGATCCTTAGAGGTAGCACTACTTTCTGGCAACCCCTCCAAATGCATTCGTGTTTTTGATGTATTCTCTTCGCCAGGGAGGAGAGAAAGTTTCAGAAACTTCCATTTAGTTTTTCCCACTCTGATAGCACTTACCTCGAATTGTTATAAACTCAAACTATCAAAATATGGATAAATTCTATAAAATGAAAAACATTATTGCCAATGCATTGATCACAACACTGTACACTGTGTTTTCATTGTCTAATACCCTAAGCATCATGCTGTTTCCTTTGTCAAAATAAACATTTATTATGTATATTTTTGAAAAATGTCATACACACAGATATATTTAATGGTAAAACAATTTCTAAACTGGAGAATAAGTCCATCATAACACTTGCTATGAGACCAAATTTACACAAAGGATATTGAACATTTTATTCATGTAATTCAAATCCCACATTGATTCAAGTTCTACATATGATTACAGATTCTTATGTATATTGCTTAAACATTTCATCTTAAGAGTATATACTTATTGTAGGTATGGTTTTTTTTCTTGTTTGATTATTCCAGAATACTTGAAATAACCTCATTAAGCCTAGAGCCATTCAATGAATAGTTTTTGAGGATAGATATGATTTGAAACAGTTGTATGCCTGGTCTATGGGTTTATGCTATCCACCCAAACACTTTAATATATATGGCTTAACAATATTGCAAGCCTGATTTCATTTTAATGGTGCACTAGCTGGGTGAGCATGATTTATTGTGACAGAGTGTAAATTCAACTATTGAGTCTTTAACAATAAATAACGAACAGGGTGTGTAATAGAGAACAATAAAGCATTATGTTGATAGAGGCAGAATTGAAATGATGACAAAATATAGCAATCTACTAGCAGACAACATAATTAAAGTTTAGCTATGGGGTGCCAGAATTCTATTATTTTAAGGTGATTTGGATGTGTGCGGGTGTAAGCTAGAAACAATTATTTTCTATTGGACAACAGTATTTTGGTTTCTTATTAGAAAAGAATAACTATATAAATTTTGTTTAAAAGCATCAAATATATGTACTAAGCTTTAACAATAAAATCAAGAGTCATTTGGCAGGGAATCCAGTAACCTGAGAATGGAAACACTGATGAACTGTCATGCATTTGAGGGGCATGCCAGGGGACACTCCTAGGAAACTGGCTTGTGCTTCACCTAAACTCACACTGGACACACAGAAATTCATTTGGTTTGTTTCTCACTTGCTGTTTTGTATCTGATTAATAGGTTGACATTGTAGTTACAATTTGCAAAACAACTCATTGCCACCACAGACCCGAAGGAAATAACTGCCACCAGAATGACAATACTAATTCCAGTGGTCTCTCCCACAGCTTTGCCTCCCATCAGGAATTTAGGGAGATCTGAGAAGTTAAATCTCCCTCTGGCATTGTTCACTATCCTCTGCTTTTTGTCAACTTCTGTCTCTTCTCTATTAAATAAATATACATCCTATACCTTGTGATATTTTTCACACCATTCTGAGAGTTTCAGTGCAATACTTGAGCTCTGTTGGTTTCTGGTTTCTTCATCTATAAAATAGAGATAAAGCAATTGTGAGGTAAACAAGAGATAATAATGGGAGGCTTGGCCCATGTTTCTTGGTATGGTAAGGGAAAAATACACGTTAAATCTTCAATATCACGTCTTCAGATAAACAGCCAAACAATAGAGGCATAGTTATAACTTTTGAGATGTCAACTCAGTTTAAGAGAAGGCTTTTTCTCAATGAAGTATTGCCCCAACCCCTGTATATAGTTGTGTGAGTGGTTGAAACCATGGTAACAGGACACACTCTCATTTTGTGTACTTTTGGATGAACCGGTGTTGGACACCAGGCCTGAGCTGAGTTAATCAGATTCTCTCTCCTAAGAATATGAAATTTTCATGAAGTTAGGCACTGAGATTGCTGAAATAGAGAGACTAAAACGAACTTAGAGAAGGGGCTTTCTTCTTTCTTAGTTGCAAAAAAAAAAAGTCACAGAGAAAATAAGATGATCAGGATAATAAGACTGAAGCAGGTAAAGAAGCAAAAGGGATAG
Source organism: Carlito syrichta (assembly GCF_000164805.1). Taxonomy (NCBI): domain Eukaryota; kingdom Metazoa; phylum Chordata; class Mammalia; order Primates; family Tarsiidae; genus Carlito; species Carlito syrichta. The sequence goes on from NW_007052779.1 coordinate 47,936, forward strand.
AATGGAAAAGGGTCACCTACATTCCTGTAACTTTTTAAATTTTTGGTCCTAGTCCTCCTTATGTGCTGGCTCCCTTTGAATAAACACTCATTGCTGGTTAAGTTAACTGGAGCTATCTCCCATTATGTGCATTCAAAAGAAATTTAGTTAAAGCTAAAAAGTGAAACAGTGTTCACCAGACTATATTATTTACCAGCATTAATATTTAAATTACTTACTTTTGGTCGGGCTCGGTGGCTCAGCCTGTAATCCCAGAGCTTTGGGAGGCCGAGGTGAGCGGATTGCCTGAACCCGCAGGTTCGAGATCCGCCTGGGCAACTTGGGGAGACCTCATCTCTACAATAAATCAAAAATTAGCCGGGCATGGTAGCGCGCGCCTGTAGTTCCAGCTACTTGGAAGGCTGAAGCGGAAGGATCGCCAGGGCCCAGCAGGTCGAGGCTGCAATGGCCGGGAGCGGCCACTGCACTCCAGTCTGGGTGACAGTGAGATTCCAACTCAAAAAAAAAAAAAAATTACTTGCTTTCTACCTGTTTACAATATAATATCAAAGTCTACATGATCAGTGTGTTAAAGACTTAAAATATTTTCGTAACATTCCCTATTTAATTGGTTATGTTTTATATTTAAGTAAACAAAAATCTTTAAAATAATTTTTTGCAGAGAAAATTGATTTATTTTGAGACCAAAATAAAGTCTTTTACTTAAAATCTAAATAAAAAATACATTATAATTGCTTCAAAATGTTAGCATACGTGTTATTCTAGAGCAAGAGAAATATAACTTTATATAATTGCTTAATAAAAAAATAAAGATTTAAATTAATTAAACCATTATCTATAACATACAACATATAAACACTTATTTTCCTTTAGAAACAAAAAACTATATCATAAATTCTTAATCATATTAATTTAAAAGCTAAATTAGTTCGAGTTCTAACACTTTTTTTTCCAAATTGTGCTCAATGTCATAATCTTTTATCTTGGTGTAGTTACTAGAGTTTTTAAATGGTGAAATGAGAAAAAGGGGAACAAAAACTAAAAATAAGACATTTAAAGAAGAAATTAGGAGAAAAATTGACTTGAGAGAAAAATGCCAAAATAATCAGTGAAAGAAATACTGGAATAGAGTTTCAAAAGAAGATTAAATTCAGTGTAGCAAAGAAAATCATGATTATTTGTGAAAATATGTACAGGAGATAACTTCCGCTGAGTTAAAAAGCATGGTTCGCATGCAGCAAAGAGTGCTATATCTTGCCTCTGTGTCATGGTAGCTTAGTATTCAAAGTGAAAATGCTATGAAACACAGCTGGAGATTAAATAATTCTCTGTTAAGTAGTCGTAGATCTTGTTTAAGAGACTCAGTCCATTTGAGAAGACTATGAAAAATAATGATAACCACTGAGACCACTGATGCTCTGTTCTAGAAAATAACATAGCAAATCTCAGAGGAAATTGGACATCCTATGCAGGAAAGAATTCATGAAAAAATTATTTGACAATAATTCATACTTCATTATTTCTAGTATCATGTGGTAATACAAGCTCCACAAAATAGAATTATTGAAGTTTGCTTTTATCCAAGACATAAAAACCAAAACCACATGATTTGTTTTCCATTTTGATTTATGCTGTTCTAAAATGATTAATTAAGTCTTCTTTACCTTCGTAAACAGCATAGTAAGCAAAACAGTATTTTGTTATAATTCATAGATACTGTTAGTTGTATTGATTTTACTTTGCTCTGTTTTGTTTCAAGTTCCTAATCTTGTTTTTAATATATTTCTGACCTCCTTCCTTGATTTAATATTGTCAACTGCCATACTTTTTGTGCATATACTCCTGCTGCTGAAAGTTCCTTCACGCTAATTTGACACTCCTAATACAGTTTGGGGAATCAGAAAACCAAACAGCTGTAACTAGCATGTTGGGTAGGATAAGAGTACAGGTAACCTCTTTCAGCATCCAATAAGTTTTCTAGAGTTAAAGTGCATGCAAATAAATACACTGTATTTTAACTGCTCAGAAAAAAAATTTAATTTCTCTATCACTGCTTGATTAGGAGTCATTTACCAAAAAATGAAAAAAAAATAACTAGACATATGTTGTGTTTGTGCAGGAAACAATGTACCAAAAAAGAAAATATTCAAACTCAGAGAATATACTACTGGGAATTTGAAACAGTGTACAGTTCTTTTTTGTGAATTTCTTAAAGACCACTTTCCACACCATAATCACATAATTTCTATAAATTTTTAAGACAATCAGTGCTTGTCCTTATTTATGAGTTTGTTTCTATCAAGTCCATGTCTGCTCTTCTGCGTCTACTGGATAGAGAATTTCCCTCAAGGAAGTGGTACCAAATTAAGTAGGTCTGTGCCCATCAATGTTAAGTCTACCAAATCTGGAAAAGAGTTGGAAAATGCATCTAGCCTCAGTCCTGGTATCTGTCCAGTTTCAAGAGTTTGAGATAGATAAGTCACAATCTCTGTACATCAGTCTCCTCTTGCACTTCACTGCTTGTTTTCCTCAGAGCACTACTATTCTAGTCTATTTTATTTTCCATTCCTGATTAGTTCCACTGACAGTGAGAAGTCAGGTATGTCACTCTTGTTTGAAATGAAGTACAAGATTATTCAGAAAGTCTTCATTGCAAAAAGCATCTGCAAGAACCTAGTCCATTAGAACCTCTTTCTAATGCCTGTGGCAAATATCTTACTGATCTGAACAGACGAGGGCAGCACTTTTACTAGTTGGTTGATGAATTTAATCCACATATAGTGAAGCATATTTTCCCATAAAGATGGTTCTGCTTCAATGTTGCCAAAGTCTGCAGGACTTCAAATTCCAAAATACTAGTGCAATATATAGCAAAATACTATACATATATATGACTTAAAGAAGAAAAGTAACTATTTTGCTTTTTTTTTTCCTATTACAGGCATACCTCTATTTATTTATTTATGTATTTATTTATTTATTTATTTATTTATAACGATGTGGGGTACAAGTCAGTATTAGTTACATAAGTAATGTACGTGCAGATGAAGTTTGGGCCTCCAACTGGTCCTCACTTTCCCTGATTTAGAATCAGGTACCCTTTGTGTTCTTACATGCCCTCCTCTTCCTCCCCTCCTTGTCAGTGTCCGCGACTGCCGATCCCTCCCTTGTGCTATTGTGATTAATGTTTAGGTACCACTGTACAAAAACATTCTCAAAAATTTCTTCAATTTGGTGACCTCACTCACAGCTAAAAATTTTCATCAAAGACCAAATATTCTCCTGTACCAGTTACACAACATATATTGCAAATGGCTGTATTATATGAGACATAATAATCCAAATTTCCTTGTAAAAGTGGAATGATAAGAGTGAATAAAAGAGATTCTGACTAATTTTGATGATTATTATATTCTTGTGTGCAATGAGCCTTTTTTTTTTTTTTTTTTTTACACATGACATCCAAAATCCCAGATGACAGATTCCCAAACATAACCCAGATATAGGCAGGTCCAGTCTCACAGTCATCTGACGCTAGACACTTTGACCCAATGTGTATCTCTATTCTAATTTTCTTAAAAGAAGCTGTGTAGGTGTTTTCCACAATGTTCCACAAGTAAAATATTTTTAAAAACTGATTATTCATCATTCTCTCTCTCTAAATTTTGACATTCATTGAAGTTACCTTTGTATCTGCTCTTCAGCACTTTCCACTGAATTTGTTCACCATCAGACTGCCTTTTATTATTTCTTCATCCATTATTTATGATGTTACAGAAGCAAGTCTAGAATTTCCACCTATGCCTACCAGTCTTGTAATATCATGAGCCAGAATGAATGTCTGTAGAGGGAAGGAAGGACAGACCTCTACTTTCATATCAACAGTTTCACTAATATTCATGGAAAAGTTGATGAATGCAATTCTACACTTTGTCACACTAGTTAGAGACAAAGATTTTTTAAGGGTCAAACGAAAAAATATATATACAACATTTCTTATTCATTCATTCATAAGATACTTATAGAGATTCTGCAATGTGGATACCTCCTTACTAGACACTAGAGAAAGTGGACATAATAAAGCAAACGATCTGACTGGCTTTTCTCTATAAAGCCAGCCACCCTCCCTTCCTTTCTTTTCTTTAATATACCTTTTTAACCACTCAGGAAAAAATAAAGCAAAAGATGTGATGTGTAGTCTGCATTCTTCAGAAACATATTGCCCAGATGAAAAGACAATGACAACTGTCTTGGGTAACAGTTATTGAGACTGGCAGTTCAGAGTATGAACATGACATAAAATGTAGAAATGGTCTGCTAGTATAGCTTACACCTAGAAAGTTTTCTCCTTGACTAGCACCTTAATGCTCTAAACTGTGTAACTTATTATTAATATTCTGCATTTATTTATTTTAATTTCTATAGAAATGAGGTCCTGCTATGTTACCCATGTGGTCTTGAACTTGTGGCCTCAAACAATCTTCCTACTCCAGTCTCCAAATGCTCTGGAATTATAGGTGTGAGCTATTGCACCTACCAATAACTTATTATGCATTGAATTTCAATCTCCAAAAGCAAAGTGAAGGAACAGTTCACTATTCATAGCAAGTAAAGTTACACGATCATGCCATTGCTACCATAAGAAAGATCAGGCCCTGAACCCCAATATCTTCCTGGTTGGTTATTAGAGAGTGAAAGCTGAGGGTCTGCTGCCCGCATATGAATGCAGAGAGCGGTTACATTGCTTGAGTCTTTGGTGGAAGAATTCAGTAAAAGTGTACTGTTGTGACTAAATAGAGAGTATCATAAAACATCACAGTGTAGTTACTTAAATTTTTTTGCTTTGCAGAACTTTTCAGTTTGATGAGGTCCCACTGTCTATCTTATCTCTTATGGCATGGGCACTTGGGGTTTTGATCAGGAATTGGTTGCCAGTCCAATTTCCTTAAGGGTGTCTCCTGCATTTTCTAAGGTTCTTGAATAGCTTGAGTTTTTATGTTTAGGTCTTTGATACATTTAGAGTTGATGTTTGTGTATGGTAATAAGTAGGGGTCTTGCTTTCATTTTCTGCATGTGGTCAGCCAGTTTTTCCCAGCACCATTTACTGAACAGGATCTCCTCTCCCCAGTGGTAGGTGGTGGAGGCTTTGTCAAAGATGAGTTGCTTAAGAAATTGAGGTTTTTCTTCTGGAATCTCTATCTATTCCATTGGACTATATACCTGTTCTTGTACCAATACCAGGCTGTTTTGACTATTGTAATTTTTTTTTTTTTTTTTTGAGTTGGAGTCTCACTCTGTCGCCCAGACTGGAGCACAGTGGCCGCTCCCAGCCACCGCAGCCTCTACCTGCTGGGCTGCGGCGATCCTTCCACTTCAGCCTTCCGAGTAGCCAGACTTACAGGCATGCGCTACCACGCCGGGCAGATTTTTTGATTTATTGTAGAGATGATGTCTCGACAAGTTGCCCAGGCGGTCTCGAACCCGCGGGCTCAGGCAATCCACTCACCTCAGCCTCCCAAAGCGCGGGATTACAGGCTAAGCCACCAAGCCCGGCTGACTATTATAATTTTATAATAAAATTTAAAGTCTGGATGTGCGCTACCTCTCGCTTTGTTTCTTTTGCTGAAAATTGTTTTGATTATTCATGTTCATTTATGTTTCCATATGAATTTCTGTATTGTTTTTTCCAGGTCTGAGAAGAATGATGCTGGTAATTTAATGGGTATTGAGTTAAATCTGTAGATTACCTTGGGTAGGATGGGTATCGTTACAATATTGATTCTTCCAATTCATGAGCATGGAATTTCCCATTTGTTTGTGTCATCTTTGATTTCTTTGAATGGTGTTTTGTAGTTTTCATTGTAAAGGTTTTTTCACTTCTCTGGTTAGGAAGACACCTAGTTATTTCTTTTGTTGTTGTTGTTGTTGTTGTTATTGCTATTGTGAATGGGATTGTGCTTTTTATGTGGTTCTTTGCCTATTGTTGTTAATAGCCCTATTAAAATTGGGCAAAATATATGTATAGACACTTCTCAAAAGAAAGCATATGAATAGTCAGTAGACACATGAAAAAATGCTCAATCTTACTAATCATCAAAGAAATGCAAATTAAAACCACACTGAGATACTATCTAATTCCAGTCAGGATGACCATCATCACTAATTCAAAAAACAATAGATGCTAGAGAGGATTCAGAAAAAAGGGAACAATTCTACACTGTTGGTGGGCGTGTAAACTAGTACAACGTCTGTGGAAAACAGTGTGACGATTCCTAAAAGAACTAAAAGTCGACCTTCCATATGACCCAGGGGAACTCAAATCACTTTATGAAAAAGATACTGGTACAAGCGTGTTTATTGCAACATCAGTCATGATAGCAAAAACATGGACCAAATCGTGCTGCCCATCAAAAGTGGACTGGATAAAAAAAATATGTGGTACATATATCAGATGGAATGATATGCATCCATACAGAGGGACAAAATTCTGAACTTCGCAGCAACTTGGATGGACTTAAGAGTCTATAACACTCAGTGATCTATCGTAGAAACAAAGAACTGAGTAACACATGTCCTCACTCATAAGTGGACCCCAAACAATTATCATACTTCTATATGAAATGTTTTGGCAGTAGTGGGAAACTACCAGGAAGGGAGGGAGGGAGACATGCTTTATCAATAAGAGTACCTGATCTCAAACCAGGTGAAATGGAGACCATTGTGAGGTCCAAACTTACCTGTACAATGACCATTTGTATACCTAACCCTGAATTGTATCCCACATCTTTAAAATAAAAATTAAAAATTTTTAATTAAATAATGAAAAATTAGGACACATCATTATTCTATTAACCTTGTGAAAAATGTGAATGTCAATAAATAGCTGCCTAGTGGTTTCAAATGTTATTGGACCAAAACATTTTTTAGGTAAAATCTCCCAATATGGCATTGAGTATAACAAATAAATTGTCACCAATCACAAAGTGTCTTTAAATTTCTATAACTTTTAACGCTATCTAGCTCTCTAAACCCCCAATTGATAATAACACATATTTCATATTCAGTTGAAACAAAATAAAAATGTACAACTATGACTATCAATGTTGATTGAAATATAGCTGAAATAGTTCTGTTCTGGTATACTGTACTTCAGAAATATGCCTTTATATGTTGTAGGTTTGTGATATCAGTTCATGTTTTATGATTTCTGCTTCTGGCTCTATGAAAACTTCTTGGCTGAATCTCCAGTAAATGATATACGACTTAGTCCCTTTGCTTGAATTAAAGTCTCCAAATGTATTTTGTGTGATTTTATATCATTTTGAACTTTATAATGCAGGCCATAAATAATTCACTTCAGTTGAATAAGAGGCATCTAAAGGTGAATAAGTGAATAACTAGAATGATGCATTTTAAATATGGTCTCAGGGCACTTTAAATTCCTAAGCTGTTTTGTAGGCCAAAAATAAGTGTAAAAAGGGTACACTAAGGTTTGAAAGGTTGTCATCCAGATCTCAAAAATAAGCACAGAAGTTTGCAGCAAAAACAGGAAGCAACAACTCCAATAGAAAGTGTACAAAATGATAAATATAAAAATTAAAATTTTTAAATACACTGGTAATAACAAAATATTAAAACAAAAAAAACTGCATTTTCCTTAAAGAAGGTAAGAAGGCTGCTGTCCCGGGTCCCACAGAGAGTACCAAATATCACAAAACAAACCAAAAATTTCTTAGAAAACATGCAAGTTTCTCTGTCGCTTGTAATTTTGTTAGTATAAAAATTACAAATCTTGCTTGCAAAATATATATATAATTATGTTTTCAAAAGTGTAGCTGTTTTAAATAATTTTGAGTTTCTTGAGTAAAGTGCTTGAGGTTTTTATTTTAATAGATAATTTTGAATTTATTGGGAGAAAATTATTTTTTAAATCATGGGAAAAATGTTAATTTTCTTGTTTCTTCATATAAAATTTCATATATATCTTATTTTTCATATCTTTATTTTCTCTATACAAACTTTCCTAAGCCTGCCACTACAGTACAAACTCCATAGGAGCAGGTGTTTTATCTGTTGCTTCTTTGCACCAAGACCAGATCCTGGCAGTGCCTCAATACATATTTTGAATGAAGAAGTAGTACAACTAGGGATGTATGAAGAGGAATGGGATGGACCATAATAATTAAATGAAACCTTTTCTGCAAATTAATTGCCTTATTGCATTCAAAAATAGAAAAAGCGTATGAGAAAATATAAACAGTGATTATTTTTATGGTAAGAATAGGGTTTTTAAAATATTTTCGTGTACATTAAAAAATTACCAAAGTTTAAAAATGACTCTCAAAAAATGAGATTAAAAAAATCATTACTAGCCGGGCTCGGTGGCTCTGCCTGTAATCCCGCACCTTTGGGAGGCTGAGGTGAGTGGGTTGCCTGAGCCCGTGGGTTCGAGACCCGCCTGGGCAGCGAGACCTCATCTCTATAATAAATCAAAAAATCAGCCGGGCATGGCAGCACATGCCTGTAATTCCGGCTTCTCGGAAGGCTGAGGCGGAAGGATCGCCGGAGCCCAGCAGGTCGAGGCTGTGGTGGCCGGGAGCGGCCACTGCACTCCAGTGTGGGCAACAGAGTGAGACTCCAACTCAAAAAAAAAAAAAAATCATTACTGATACAAAGGATATGCAAACACTTGATATTCTTAATCAATATTGCCAGATTTTTAAAAAAATAGAAAAAACCCAGTACCGAATAATAAATTAATATTTTAAAGACAGTCTAATAAATCTATTTGATAACATTTTAAATAGCCATTAAGTCATATGCTGCCACTCAAAACATCTAATTACATGATAAAATGTTTCAGATAAAATTTTAAGTGAAGAAAGTAGGTCATGAAACAGTGTGCAGAGCAAAACCTTCAATATTCTGTGTGTTTGTGTATATATATGTACTGGGAGAATTTATGTATTGAAAAAATGTGTATTTATTATTACATATTTAAACTTCAGTCACCTTCAAAGTACTCTCCATTTGATGCAATACACCTATCGTGATGCATCTCCCAGTTTTTGTTTCACCTCTTCCACAATCACTCATCATGAAATGGACAACAGTGTAAGCAGGTGCCCCATAAGTCACCCATCATGAAACAGGCAAATGCTTTGAAAGAATCTCCAAAAAAAAAAAATTACTGAAGCCTAACGCAGCTTCTCACAACAATGCTAGTTGGTACACTAATGCAGATGGGCTCCTAGAACACTAACCTAGTGGGCAAAGCATGTACTGCAAGTGGCCTGCCCTCCAAAAGATAATTCTGGGTGTTGAAGTTTCTCCTCATATTTATGTATAAAACATAAACAACAAAGAAAACATATAACATTTTAACAGAATTTCTTTCTAAGAAGTGCTTTTTAATACTTTTAAAAATTCTTGTGCAAAATTGTATAATCAAAAAAAGATACAATTTTTTATAAATCAAATTCACTCTGCTGTATTTTATTTCTGCACTTAATAGGGTTATCTGATATTTAGGAGCATTTATAGATTTGTTCTAGTAGTTGCCATTATAATATGTTCATACAATTAGCTTTAGTCTTTTATTTCCTTATACAAGTGTAATATTTCTTATTGTGGGTGGATATATTATTCTCTGATATCTTTTCCTTTCATTTCCTCCCTCTTCACTATTACACTTTCCAATTTTATTTAAAAGTATCACCTTTCTTAGTTTTTGCCTTTGTATGGTTTTGTTTTTATTCCCTCATCTTTTATGATGACTACTCACTGAATATTATAATTTTCTGAGCCTCAAAATATAGATGAAATGGTCATTGTGTAATCACAAAATATTGTGGTTATCAGGTTCCATAAGAGTGTGTTAGAGCCTGTAATACAAAAATTATCTATGCTTCTCATGTTTGTGACTACGAGTCAAGCCTTTAGAATTAGACACAAACTTTTTTTGTTTTTGTCATTGTTATTACTGTTATTATTATTATTATTATTTAAGCATTCTTTGCATTATATGACAAAATAATTTATAAGTAATAATGCTTGAAGCTTTTCACACTCCAGTAAAAGTCCTGGAGGAAACAATCTATTGTTGTTCAAATGAAGAAACATTAAATAAAAGTCTCCTTATGGAGGTGTGAGTAGATTCACGGCAACAAGCAAGGATTCGCACCCACAAACAAGCTCCAGAAGAAAACTTTCAGCACGCTAAAGTCTGGAGATGAAAAGTAAGGAAATAGTGTCACTGGATCCCAGAGAGAGCTGGTACCAAAGAGAAGAAGCCACTAAGTGGAAAATATGGTTGTGAAAAAAGCGGCAAGAAATGTAGCACCACAATAAATACAGAATATGGAAGAAATGTTCTACATCTCTCTAGTCACACTCTGGTTTTTCATTGAGATAATGCCTCTCACTGACTGAATCCAATGAACATCCAGGAAAGAAGGGAGTTTTCAAGATTTAGTCACCCGGGCTTAGCCTTCCAGGTGACTGATCAGGGAAGAGAAGGGCAAAAAGGCATGTGTGTGTGTTTGGTAATGGCAATGGAGAATAACTCTCACAGGCTACCACTTTTGCCACTTAGCAAATATAGAAAACTTTACTTTTGTCTAATGCTAGTATTTTTTGCAGGCTCATCTTCAAACCAGACCTATTTTTATGACAGTAGACTATTGTTTTGATCATTGTAACTTTGTAATATAATTTGAAACCAGGAAACATGATGCTTCCAACTCTTTGCTTTCTCAATATTTCTTTGGCTATCAGCTGTCTTTTTTTTTTGTTCCATAGACATTTTAGAAGTGTGTGTGTGTGTGCCATGAAAAATTCCATTGGAATTTTTATAGGGATTATGTTGAATCTGTAAATCACTTTGGGTAGTATGGATATTGTACCAATATTAATTTTTTTAATAAGTGAGCACAGGATATCTTTCTATGCCCCACTAAAAAGATGTAGATTGGAAGAATGGATAAAACACACACACACACACACACACACACACACACACACACACACACACCTCAAATATCTGCTGCCTTCAAGAGACCCAGTTAACTCATAAAGACTCCTATAGATTCAAGGCAAAGGGGTAGGGGAAAAGTATTGCATGCAAATGGAAACCAAAAATGAGCAAGAGTAGCCATCCTCATACCAGATAAAACAGACTTTAAATTAACAACAGTGAAAAAAGACAACAAAAGTTATTATATAATGATAAAGAGATCAAGTCAATGAGAAGACTTAACAATTTTAAATAGATATGCACTTAACACCAAAGTTTCCAGCTTCATAAAACAAATTCTACTAAATCCTCCCCAAAAAAAGTTAGACAGCCATACAATAATAGTGGAAGACTTCTGCACCCCACTGACTGCAATAGACTGATCATGAAGGCAGAAAGTCAACAGAAAAACATTGAAGTTAAACTGGATTCTAGAGCAAAGGGAACTAATAGTCATCCACAGAACAGTCCATTCCAAAACTGCAGATATACATTTTTCACATCAGCACATGGAACATTCTCTAAGACAGACCATAAGATAGGCCACTAATCTAGCCTCAATAAATTCAAAAAATCAAGGTCATATCAAGCACACTCTCAGATCACAGTGGAATAAAACTAGAAATTAACTTCAAGAAGTACTTGCAAAACCATACAAAAACATGAAAGTTAAACAATCTGCTCCTGAATGATCTTTGGATTAACAATGAAATCAAGATGGAAATTTAAACATTTCTCAAAACCAATGACAACAATGCATTGGGACACAGTCAAGTTTTACTCAGAAGAAAATGTTTAGTGTTTAAAACCTACATTAATAAGACTAAAAGATCACATATCAACAACCTAACATCACATCTTAAGGAACTAAAAAAAATGAATAAATCAAACCCAAAGCTAGCAAAAGAAAAGGAATAATGAAGATCAGAGCAGAACTAAATGAAATTAAAATTTGGAAAAAAATAGCAGTACAAAGGATTAATGAAACAAAAAGTTAGATCTTTGAAGAGATTTTTTAAAAATTGATAGACTGCTAGCTAGATTAATTAAGAATTGAAGAAAGAAGATTCAAATTCAAATTAGCACAATCAAAATGAAAATAGAGACATGACAACTGATAAGACAGAAACTCAAAAAATCATCAAAGGCTATAATGAACACCTTTATGCAAACAAACCAGACAATCTAGAGGAAATGAATCAATTCTTGGAAACATACAACCCCCTAACCTTGAAGCAGGAAGAAATAGAAACCCTGAACAGATCAATAGTAAGAAGCAAGATTGAAACACTAATTAGAAGTCTCCCAACCAAAGAAAAAAAAGTCCAAAACCTGATGGACTCACAGAAGAATTCTACCAGAACTTCAAAGAAGAACTGACACCGATTTTACTGAAGCTATCCCACAAGATTGAAGAGAATTCTCCGTAACTCATTATACGAGGCCAGTATCATCCATTACCAAAGACAGGAAAGGACACAGCAACAACAAAAAAACTATAGGCCAATATCCCTTATGAACACAGATGTGAAAACCCTCAACAAAATATTAGCAAACTGAACTCTTCTTCAATTTCTTTCTTCATTGTTTTATAACTTTCTGTCTACAGATTTTTCACCTCCTTGGATAAATCTATATCTAAGTATTTTATTCTTTTTGATGCTATCATAAATGAAACTGTTTTCTTAATTTCTTTTTCAGATAGATTGCTGTTGGTGTAATGAAATCCAACTAATTTTGATAGATCTTGTATCATGCAATTTTACAGAATTCATTTATTAGTTTTAACAGTTTATGAAGTTTTTAGAATTTTATCCATATAAGTTTATAGCATCTGAATACAGGAGTGATTTTACTTTTTCTTTATGACTTGGGTGCCTTTTACTTCTTTTTCTTATCTCACTGCTCTTGTTAGTACTCTGAGTACTATGTTGAATAGAATTGGTTAGAATGGGCATCCTTGCCTTTTGCCAGATTTTAGTTGAAAAGTTTTCAATTATTCCTCATTGATTATAATGTTAGCTGTGGACTTTTCATTCTTTTTTTATTTTGTAGAGGATATGTCCTTCCATACCTATTTTTTAAGAGTTTTTCTCATGAAAGAACACAGACACACAGAGCAACAGAATAGAGAATCCAGTAATAAACTGAAGAATATTCAGTCAAATAATTTTTGATGTGGGCACCAAGAAGACACAATGGGAAAAAAATAGTTTTTTCAATGAATAATGTTGGGAAAACTGGATGTCCACATGCAAAAAATAAAACTGGACACTTATTTTTCATCTCACACATACACACCCACACACACACACTTCAAAATTAATTAAAGACCAAAACATAACAACTGAAACCATAAAACTTCTAGAAGAAAACATGGAGAAAATACTCCTTGACATTGGCCTGTTTTATTTTTGGATACCACACGAAAAGCTCAGATCACAAAGTCAAACATAAAAAAGTGGGACACACCTAACTGAAAAATTTTTGCATAACAAAAAACAACTAACAAAATGAAAACGCAGTCTATGGATTGGGAGAAAATATTTGCAAATTATATATCTGATAAAGGTAGATATATAGATAGATATAATAGAGAAGGAACTCATAACTCAATTGCAATAATAATAATAACATGATTAAAACATGAACAAAGGACTAGAATAGACATTTTTTTAAAAAAGAAGACATACATTTTTATCACAGCAATGTTCACAATAGCAAGAACATGGAACCAACCATGCTTCCCATCAAAAGAGAACTGGATAAAAAAATGTGGTACATATACACAATGGAATATTGCACAGCCATAAAGAAGAAAATCATGAACTTTGCCATCTGGATGGACTTAGAGTCTATAATATTGAGTGCTCTTTCACAGAAACAAAGAACTGAGTATCACATGTTCTCATTCATAGGTGGACCTTGAACAAGAAAAGGATTGACAGTAGCGGGAAACTGCAGGGGGTGGGGGGCGGGGAGGTGGGATTGGCAGTAGTGGGAATCTGCCTGGGCAAGGGGGGCACACCTCACCAACAAGAGTACCTGCATAATGAATATTTGTATACCTAACCCTGAACTGTACCCCACAATTTTAAAATAAAAATTTTTTTTAAAAAAGAAAAAGACATACAGATTGTCAACAAGTGTATAAAAGGGTGCTCAATTTCACCAATTATCAAAGAAATGCAAATCAAAGCCACAATGAGACATCACATCACATGTGTTAAGTTGGCTAGCATCCAAAAGACAAAGAATAACAAGTGTTGGTGAGGATTTGAAGAAAAAGAAACTCTTGTACACTGTTGGCGAGAATGTAAATCAATACAGCCATTATGGAAAGCAGTATGGAAGTTTCTTAAAAATTGAACTACCTTATGATTCAGCACTCGAACCAATAGGTACTCATTCAAAATAACTGAAATTAGGATCTCAAAGAGATACTTGCACTCCCCTGTTCATTGCAGCATTATTCACAATAGCCAAGATATGGAATCAACCTAAGTGCTCAATGACAGTTGAATGGATAGAGAAAATGTAAGATATAAATATATACACGATAGAATATTTCCATCCTATAAAAAGGAAATTATTTCATTTGTGACAATATTGATGAATCTGGATGATATTATGCTAAGTAAAATAAGCCAGGCACAGAAATACACATACTCCATGATCCTACTTATATATGAAATCTTTAAAAAAAATAACTACAGAATACAAAAGTTGTTATCAGGAATGTGGAAGGAAGAAATAAGGGGATGTAAGTCAATGCCACAAACTAGCAGCTATGGGATGAATAAGCCTAGAGATTTAAAGAACAGCATGAGGACGATAGTAAATAATTATTTTATTGTATACTAAAAATTGATTAAAAGAGTAAATTTTAGGTGCTCTTATCACCAAAAAAGGTAGCTGTGAAGTTATGGATATGTTAATTTGCTTGACTGTAATGATCATTTCACTAAGTACCAGAGTGCCAAAAAAAGTATACGTATTTTAGGTATGATGTTTGCTCAAAAGATGGTGTTAATCAAATGAATGTTAGTGTCACCATGCAACAGGAAGGACAGTCAAAGAAAATGACAGAGGTATGGTTGAGCAAACATCATACTAAACATTGCTACTGTAATTCAATTCAACTTTGAAAAGTAATACATAGATAACATTTCTTAAAATATGTACACATTTTTTGGCACCCCCTTTATATTGAAACATCATGTTGTACACCTTAAGTATGTACAATAAAACAGAAAAGAAAAAAAAAATCAGACATACATACTTTTCCTGTTCCATTATCTGGTCATAAAGAACTCTCCGTAAAAACATAACTATAAGCTGAAAGTAAGGTAGCAAAGCAGCAAGAATGAACATTTGAAAAAAAATAAATCTCTCTCCTCTGGAACTGCAACTTCTTGCTGGTGACTTCCATTAGTTAAACCCCACCAGAATGCAGAGGGCTAGGTAACCCAGGAGATAGAGTCTGCAGGCAGCATCTTAACAGAGAAGGATAGAAATTTGCTGCAAGGGTAGGGGGACATGAGCAAATAACCATTGCAACTTGAATCTGTTAAAACTGGGTCTTGAAACAATCAATAAGGGTACCTGAGCTCAAACAAGGCGATGTGGGGACCAAGGGTAAGCCCAAACTTGTCCTTTATGATGACCACTTGTATACCTAATCCTGAATTGTACCCCACATCTTTATAATAAAAATAAATAAATAAATTTTTTTTAAAAAAACTGGGCCTTACAATGACCCAACTCTTAAAACTGCATCAATAGAAAATTAGAAAGGGCATACTTTAAATGAATAATTTTAATAATGTCATCCCTATACATATGGTTCATGTAATATTTCCCTTTATTCAAAGTCTACAAGCATGTTTTAGTGAGGGTATGAATTTGAGAGTAAGGAGAATCGAGAAAGATGTTATTTCACTATGTTAAATCAATTTTTGTCAAAGATAATTGGCAAAAAATAAGGAAGTAACATGTTAAATTTTCCAGATCATTCTAACCTGTGATGGTTGACTCAATAGGTTTCCCAGAGAAATATATTCCCTTATCGTTTAGTTAGCCACATGGTCAATAGAATCACAGCTTTTGGATTTCCATACATTCTAGAAGTGGTTTCTAGAACACCATAGCTTTCACTAATGACAAATTACTTCCTGTGATTCTCACAAAGCTAAATAATTTTGTTTGTTTTCTACATGATAGTATGAACAAATAAAACTCTGTATTCTTTCTTTTGTGACCATTCATTCTGCTTTATACTTTGTAGGATGTTTCTTTATGTCATAAACTCTTCTTTTTGAAGTTAATATTTCCAGGACATGCACCAGAGATGCTTCAAATTTACTTTAAATGCCTTAATATGATATCTATAGTGTGACATTTTTGTTTAATGCAAATTAAATAAACCTCTCCTAATAGAGTTTATAAAATGCTGGGATGGTCATATGTTCATATCATATTTATAACATAAAACAAACAAATTTTGAAACATCTTTTTTCTTCACTCTACCTTTGACATAAAAGTCAAAGTCAGTTTATAAAAAGAAGGAAGTATAGATTATTTTATCTAATATTGTGCATTGGAAAATATAAAATAACATTTGTATCCAGCATATCCTTCAGCCTTCACACAGTGTCTTCTTGTCCAGTTTTTAATTTTGCTATATCTAACTATTTTATTCTGATACACACTCACACACAATGATGTACAAATCAATGATTCATCATAAAGTCAACAATCTGTAACCACTGAACTAGATCAAAAATATAACATTGCAGCATCATAGAAGACTCTCTTGTGCCACCTTCTGGTTACAACCATCCTCCTTCATAAAAATGACCACTCTTATCTCACTTGAGAGTATAATAATCAAACATTCCCTTTCCTGCATAGTTTTACCAAATAGGCACCTATTCTTAAATACTTGGATTTAATTGTGTGGTTTTCTTTGTAAAGATGTTATTGTACGGAACCTTTAGCTTAATATTATATTTTTGAGAAGTATCCATTGCATGCACCTTGTTTTATCCATTTTCATTATTTATAGTTTTATTTATTTGTTTGTTTTGAGTCAGAGTCTCACTCTGTCACCCAGGCTGGAGTGCAGTGGCATGCTCCCAGCCACCGCAGCCTCAACCTGCTGGGCTCAGGTGATCCTTCCACCTCAACCTTCCAAGTAACTGGAACTACAGGCATGCTACCACTTCCGGCTAATTTTTTTTATATATTGTAAATTGGTCTCGAACCCCTATAGTCTTATTTTTAATAATATACAATAATTAATTCTGTGGTCTTTTTATTGGTATATATTCATGAAGTCAAGTTCAATTTTTAGGGCTTTGAGTGCATCCATTACTGGAGCAATGCACACTGTACCTACCAAGCAAAATATACAATAATCTATTCTTTCATATGACTCTTGATTTGGAATTTAGGTAAACTATGGCTTCACTTTTATAAATATTGTCGTTAAGGCCACTCTTTTATATGCCTCATTGCACAGGTGGAGAAAATTTAAGTATTGAGCAGTCCAATTTTGGAAGTATACTCTTTTATGAAATTTAAGTCATGTTTATCAAGTAACCACTACCACCATCTGGATACAGAATAGCTCTCATGCTATCACTTAATAGTAACATTATTGACTCAATACTTTTACATATGATAAGAACACCCAGCATGAGGTCTACCCTCAACAAATTTTTAAGTGCCCGATACATTATTATTATTTATAAGCACTAGGTTGTACAGCAGATCTTTAGAACTTACTCATCTTGCATAATGCAAATTTAATACCTATTGAACAACCTCCCTTTTCCCTCTTCCCCCAGGCCCTGGCAACCACCATTTTACTCTCTTCTTCGATGAGTTTGCCTACTTTAGATATTTCATGTAAGTAGAATCACATAGCATTTGTTTTTTTGTGTCTGGCCTACTTCACTTAACATAATGTCCTCAAAGTTCATTAATGTCACAAATGACAGAATTTTCTTCTTTTATAAGGCTAAGTAATAGCCCATTGTGTACATATACCACATTTTCTTTATCCATTCAAATGTTAACAGACATGTAGGGTTGTTTCCACACTCTATTGTGAATAAAATTTCAATTAATTTGAATAAATACCCAGAAATAAGATTGATGGATCATATATTTTAATTTTTTGAGGCACTTCCATACTGTCTTCTATAGGGACTGGACTATTTTACATTTCCATCAATAGCACACAAGGGTTCCTTTTCTCCACATCCTTGTCAACATTTGTCATTTATTTTGTTAACAGATCAGGAGCTGATTACCTATGTAGCTATGCAACACAGTCAAGGTTACTATTTTATTATTGAACTTTGCTATATTTAAATGGAAATTTTATTTTATTTTATTACAGGAATGTGGGGTACAAGTGAGGATTAACTACATAAGTAGGCTGAATGCAGATGAAGTTTGGGCTTCTAACTGGCCTTCACACCCTGGGTAACAACCCAAGTACCCTTTGTGTTGTCATGTATAGATGCAAATATTTTTCCAGCCAAAGTATATTATTGTTTTTCAGCAATTCCCACCTTCTCTAATTCCCACGTCCTTCAAATTTTCCCACTCCTTTATTTCTCCTGGGGAGAATATTTTCTTTTTCTCTGATTATATTTTGCAGAATTATTGCAGTCATTGATAATATAGTTGATAATTTATATCAAAATAACATTTATCTTTTGAAGACAATAAAATGGTTTCTTTTAGAATCAAGTAGATACCCTTAAATTCCAGCTTTGAAAAAGAGCCCTATAAACATGTCATAATGCATGAGTGATACACAGAATACTACTTTCTGACCTTCACACAAATTCTTCTTATGCCCCACTGCCTAGAGGGTTGAGAGCCCTTTAAACTTTCTGACCTACTTAGCCTGACTGTAAATGTCATTCTTATTCATAGCAACATTTAATGCTTTCCTGGATTTTGCTAAACTATTTTCCACAATGATATATTGCAGAATTGAATTCCACAGCTTGATTGTGTATTGCATAAAGAATTGTATTGTTCATAAGTCTAAAATGGAATGTGATTCATTTTCATTGAGAGTCACCTTGTTTCTATGGTATGAGAATAGGAGGAGAAAACACCTTGTGTTTTCAGTAAAACATTCATTACTTTTATAGCTGTTTTCTTTTTCATAGTTTACTTCTCTCCATGACTAAGTAAATCACACTATAATGTCTCCCAGACATAATTGTTACATTTATTTTGGTCTTTTTATCCAGCTTTAACATTTGCCCTGATTTTAATCTGTCACATTTTACATAATCTTCCTTATAAATTGACTACTGAGTAAAACTGATGCTCAGAAGAAATCTGCAAGCACTGCAAAGAAAAGTCACCAGCATCATACAGTTAGGAATAAAACAGAATTGAAAATTCTGAATTCTTAGGTTCTATTTATATGCATGCTCCATGTTGTTTTCCCCTTATTATTTCTGCTAGAAAATTAGAAAGAATTTCTTTTATCAGAATAAATACTTTTTTTTAGAACAAAAGTTTTATTTTTATTTTGAAATTTAATTTTACATTTTTAGTTACAAAAAACAAGTTTTTCATAGATTGTACTTTTGGTGTTCTTTTTTTTAATCAATATTTTTTATTATGATATTGTGGGGTACGGTTAAGGGTTAGGTATACAAATATGCTTCATTCAGGCACCCTTAATAAGAGGTGTCTCCCTGTCCCCAGACAGATATTTACTACTGTTAATCTCATCTCCCTTCTCCTTCCCCCCATAGTATCCCACCACTGTCAGTCATTTTCTTACACTATTAACTTTGGATGTTCAAGGTCCACTTTATGAGTGAGAACATGTGATACTCAGATCTTTGTTTCTGAGAGAGATCACTCAGTATTATGGACTCTAGTTCCATCCAGGTTGTTGTGAAATTCATGATTTTGTTCTTTTTTATGGCTGCATAGTATTCCATCATGTATATGCACCACATTTTTAAAATCCAGTCCTCTTTTGATGGACAGCATGGTTGCTTCCAGGTTCTTGCTATTGTGAACAATGCTGCGATAAACATACGTGTGCAGGTATCTTCTCTATAGAGTGATTTGAGTTCTTCAGGGTATATTCCCAGTAAGGGGATTGCGAGGTCATATGGAAGGTCAATATTTAGAGTTGTAGGAATCGCCATACTGTTTTCCACAGAGGTTGCACTACTTTACACTCCCACCAACAGTGTAGAAGTGTTCCCTTTTCGCCACACCCTCTCCAGCAACTGTTATTTTTTGAGTTATGATTTAAAATAAATACTTACATATAATCAATATTGAAATAAGTTATTAGGTAAAATTTATCTTTTACATATGTGAAAGTAAGTGTACATATGTTCATGTTAACTCTAAACCCAAATGGCCTCAAGTGAATGTTCTTTGTAAAAGCATTTAGAATTGGTACTTCTGCCCATAAAAATACTTCAAGAGCACATTACTAATACCAACAGAAAAGGAATACAATTATTTTAGCTATGAGAAAATTGTTGACAATAACATTCTTGAGTACTAATCGTAAAACCACTGGTATATGCACATTCTAAATTATTTCCTGTGCATATAATGCCAACTGAAAACTATTTTTTAAATGGATTGAAAATAAAAAACATATCACAATTGATAATTGATAATGTTCATAATCACGCTGATCCTCAAAAAAAGACCATAAGAATTTCATAAAATTGAACTTGAATAGTTAATTTTTTGTGCATAAGTTTAGATAATATTGAAAGCTCCTTATTAGAAATATCATTGATTTGATTTGTTAGATTCTTTTTATATTTTATTTCAGACATTCTTCCTTAACTTTTAATATTATATATGATCCATGATCACCAAATCTAGAAAGCTGCTAGGTAAACTTTTCATAGCAAATGTACTGCTTTTCACACATTAACTAATTTAATTGTTTAAACAAATCAAATGTATGCATATTAATAATCATATCAAGATCTCTAACCCCTCCAGACTACAATAATAAAGTAATTTAACAGGAATTGCTTTGTTCTTCTACAAGTCTGTCAGATCTAGGTTTTAATTATCATCCCACCACCTCTAGGTCTTTTCATATTCAGATGATATGTAAATTAATGTAGTCTTTCATTTTGAAAGAGTTAAAGGATAAGAATTTCTTGAGAATATTTCTCTCTTCCCTGACTTAACCACACATTGCCTTCCTATAGAATGGAATTCACAAAGAAAATACAAAAAGTTAATTCTGGAGAGTAAAATGGGTAGGAAAAACTTCTGTTTCTCAACAAAATAAACACTAATAAACTTTAGGATGTTCAATGTGTAATTCAAGGAATATTAGCTTACAAATTAATTTTTTCACAAATTTCAAAAAAAGCAACACAACATTCTACCTTCATTCAAATAGGTTTACAAACATTTACAACAAACATTTTTAAAAACACCTACATTTTTGAGATGCTGTTCCAAACTGGGCTACAACCCTGAACTAAAAAGAAGGAGCTTCTGTCTTTACTTACATCTTACCTACTAGGGGAAGAAGATAGACAATAAATTCTGAAACACACACATACATGTACACACACACACACACACACACTCCCACCTATAGTCAGAGATAAGAAAATGAGGTAATGACAGGGAGTCAATGAGAAGAAAATCTAAGGACTCACAAAAGGCTTCTCTTCATACATGAAAGTTTAGCAGAGAATTTTAGTAATGGAGTGAAACATAGATATCTATAGGGAGAACATTAGAAATGATCAAGTTTAATTCCATACTTTAGAGTCTGATAGATTAAACTAACAAGATAGAATTACCATTAACTGAAATGTAGAAGAAGACTGGCAAAAATCAGGAGTTTGGATTTGGATTTGGGCATGTAACTTTTGAAGTGCCTATTAGACTTCCAAAGGGAAACCTCAAGTAGACAGTTTGATATGAATCTAGAATTCTAGTGAAAGATCTGTAGTGAATTGTAAATTTGTTAGTCATCAATATATAAAAGATATTTGAAGTGTGATCAATAAGGGAATAAGAAAATGTGAAGAGAGGAGACCTGAAGATTGAGTCCTGAAGATTTCTGGTATTTAGAGTCAAGAATAGGAAGACAATATAGCAAGAGAGACTGAGAAAAAGAACTCATGTGATCAGGGAAAAACTAAGAAAAAGTGCCTTGGAAGTCACGTGAAGAAAACTTTTTAACTAAAAGAGAATGAACAATTGTATCAAATGCTGTTAACTGTCAAGTACAAAAAATATTGTGAACTGACCATTGGAACTCACAAAGTGAGGACCATAATAAAATGTCACTAGAGCTATTTTGATGGAGTTGTTTGGGTAAAAGCTTGCTTGAAGTGGGTTCAAGAGAGGACAAAAGAAAATAATTAGAATCAGAGTGTACACGTTTCTCAAGGGCTATATGCAAAGAGAAGCAAAGAAATGGAGAAATAGCTGTAGAGGTATGTTAGAGTGGAGTGAGTTTTCTTTAGTGAAGGACTTAGCAAAGCCCATTTATGTGCTGGTGAGAAATATCCAGGAGAGAGGGAAACTCAAGAAATAAGACAAGAAGAAAGCTATGTCAAGGCAAGAAAAAATGATATAACAAGTATAAGAGTTAGACTTGGATAGCATCAATAATCATTCTTCCATGGCAATGGGAGGGAAGGGAAAATATATGATTACAGATGAAAATAGATCTGTAGATGTGGTGGTTAAAGTAGAATGTTTTATTTGTTAAATTTTATTTAATCAGGAAATAAGAAAAAAGGTAATTAAGTGAAAGCAAGTAAAGAAAAGGAAATATTCGCATTTTGGGGAAAAGAAACAAAGTATGAAATAGTCATCTACGATAGCAGAACAAATGCATTAGAAAAATATAGCATGATTAAGACTCATGCATGTACAATGAGATCCTGTTAACACCTTTATGTGTTTTTCTCATTTAGCTGCTTAGGTGCAGACGTGAAACGGGCAAGGGATTATATTTAGCTATGGTTGGAGTTTTGTTAGCCAAGTACAATGAAGTGAGAGGTGACAAGGAAATTGAAAGTGTATGTGAGGGCAGCTAGGCTGGGGTAAGAATAAAAGTGGTGACTGAGGAGTTAAAGGATAGGGAGAACACAAAGTTCAATTAATTGGTAGTCCCTGAAGTTAAATAATATTGAGAGTCAGTTTACAAGGTGGAAAGAAGTGGGGGGGAAAGGGAACAGTTTATCAGAAAGGATTATGAAAATGAGATAAGGGAGTGGGTACAGATATCAGTTATATACCTATGAGACAGAGAAAGAGAAAGAGGTGAGAGAGAGAGAGAGAGAGAGAGAGAGAGAGAGAGAGAGAGAACATATGAGCTGACTCCTTATTCTATATTGAGCCAGGAAACAATTGAGTCATGGTTTAGCATTTGTTTCATTGGTACAAAGACCCCAAGATCCCAGGATCCTCATACCATAAAACTGAAAATTCTTTAGCTTGTCATTATTTTCTTTTTTGTCCTTCTCTCAGGAAATCAGATGTGGGAGAGAATTGTTAGTCCAAGTGAATTATTATTGGATTTGTGAGTCATCCAGACTTTATTTTTGTCCTGCCTGCTAACACCTTGACCAATAGCTTGATAACCCAACTCAGCATCTGCCTTCATATAGCATCCTTGGTTCATTATCTTCTGATAAAGGACTCCTTTCTCTGGAAATCAGCTTGGTTTTGTGCCTCCAATCTTCTTTGATAATCCTTTAGAAAAGTTTGAGCTCTATTTTATTTAGATTTATCTGGATTTTACTATGGAAGCAAAAATATTCTGCATGCCTTTACATCCTCCACAGAGTGGAATTTGCTTGATGCACGTCCTATTTATAAACCTCATCTCTGGGAATAACCTTAACCAATGCCTGACAAAAGAAAAAGAAGCAAATATTTTTCATATTCTTTCTGAATGACCATGATCACTTTTTCTTCCCTGAACTTCCATAGTAATCAGTATATTTGGAGACACATACCACACTCTGCTTTACTATTCTCTCTCCAGTATTATTCTTGCAAATTCTTAGGAGGGATTCTTATAAAATTTCTCTTAAAAGTCTAGCCTCACAATTTGGTCTTCCACAATTCTCATGATTTTCACCTCCATTTTTCTTTAATCAACCACAGCTTAGAATTCAGAACTGTTCATCACTCCATCTCTTAGTATACCTGACACAACGCTTTGCCAATACTAATCAGATTCATCATCATATTTTTCAGCTGAATGAATTCAAGTTTGTTTATAGTTCTGTAATATGGCATCTACAGCTGAAAACACCCCTCCATGTTCAAGAGCCATGCAATAATATTTCATTTCTTTACTTTATCATTCCAGTTTATGATGTCTGAATTTCTTTAGTTTAAACTGCAATGAGAAATTTTTGGTTTGGTTTCATATTAAGCTTCTAGTCAAGAAAACTATCTGGGTCACGTACTTTGGAAAGGAAAGCAGTTTAATGTAGTCAACTGCCTTGTCATTGTGGAGTGACAAACAAGTTGAGCAAAAAGTCAAGATGTTATTTCTTTTGCAATTGATTTTTTTTGTTACAAATCATAATTACACTCTATGATATCTTACTAATTATTCATTTTCATCCAATGTACTAAGTATTGACTCATGTTTTTAAACATAAAATTTTTCTTAAACATTTTCTAGAGTTTTAAAAAATCAGCTCTATTGTGGCATAATTTACATACAATAAAGTATACTCAAAGTGTACACTTTGATGAGATTTGACAAATATATATATATATATATATATACAAACTTTTGTAACAATCTCCTTAATCAAGGAAGGAAGCATTTCATTCAATGTTTGTCCTTCACTACTGGGAGTATTATTCTAAGATTGATTTAATTATGTCACAATGTATACATATATCAAAATATCATGTTGCATACCATAAACATACAATTTGCCATGTTGATTAAAAAATATAAAAAGAGAAAAAGAATATTCCATCACCCCAAAATAGTATTTCATTCTCCTTGGTAGTCAAGTTTGCTCACCACAGTCAGGCACTGATAAGATTTGTGACACTAAAATGTTGAAGAAATGGAATTTGAGCATATACTCCTTTTTCTCGTTTCTCTCATAATAAAGTGTTTGGTTTTCCACCTTTATTGAGTTATAATTTACAAATAAAAATTGTATACATTCATTTTTTTTATAATCAATATTTTTTATTATGATATTGTGGGGTACAGTTAAGGGTTAGGTATACAAATAGGTTTCGTTCAGGCAACCTTGTTGATAAGAGGTATCTCCCCGTCCCCAGACAGATATTTACTACCGTTAATCCCTTCTCCCTTCCCCTTCCCCCCCATAGTTTCCCACGATTGTCAGTCATTTTCTTATACTATTATGTTGGATGTT
Organism: Carlito syrichta; assembly: GCF_000164805.1. Classification (NCBI taxonomy): domain Eukaryota; kingdom Metazoa; phylum Chordata; class Mammalia; order Primates; family Tarsiidae; genus Carlito; species Carlito syrichta. The sequence continues at coordinate 73,377 of NW_007052779.1, forward strand.
CAAGGTCCACTATATGAATGAGAACATGTGATACTCAGATTTTTGCTTCTGCAAGAGGTCACTCAGTATTATACACTCTAGTTCCATCCAGGTTGCTGCGAAATTCTTGATTTTGTTCTTTTTTATGGCTGCATAGTATTCCATGGTGTATATGTACCACATTTTTTTAATCCAGTCCTCTTTTGGTGGACAGCATGATTGATTCCAGGTTCTTGCTATTGTGAACAATGCTGCGATAAACATACGTGTGCAGGTATCTTCTTTATAGAGTGATTTGAGTTCTTCAGGGTATATTCCCAGTAGGGGGATTGCGGGGTCATATGGGAGGTTGATATATAGAGCTTTTAGGAATTGCCACACTGTTTTCCACAGAGGTTACACTAGTTTACACTCCCACCAACAGTGTAGAAGTGTTCCCTTTTCGCCACACCCTCTCCAGCAGCTGTTATTTTTTGAGTTGTTGATAATTGCCATTCTGACTGAAGTTAGGTGGTATCTCAGTGTGGTTTTGATTTGCATCTCCCTGAGAATTAGTAAGGTTGAACATTTCTTCATGTGTTTGTTGGCTGCTCGAATGTCCTATTTTGTGGAGTGTCTGTTCTTATCTTTTGCCCATTTTATAATGGGGTTGTTTGTTTTTTTCTTTTCAGCACATTTTAGTTCCTTATAGATCCAGGATGTTAAGCCTTTGTCAGACCTGGTGTTGGCAAATACTTTTTCCCAGTCAGTAGGCTGTCTCCCTGCTCTCTTGATGGTTTCTTTGGCTTTGCAGAAGTTTGTCAGTTTAATAAGGTCCCACTTGTCTATCTTCTCTCTTATGACCTGTGGGTTTCAGGTTTTGTTCAGGAATTGGATGCCAGTTCCAATTTCCATGAGGGTATGTCCTTCATTTTCTAAGGTTCTTATGATTTGAGGTTTTACATTTAGGTCTCTGATCCATCTGGAGTTAACCTTTGTGCATGGAAATAGATAGGGGTCCTGTTTCAATCTTCTGCATGTGGTCAGCCAGTTTTCCCAGCACTATTTACTGAATAGGTTCTCCTCTCCCCAGTGGTAGGTGGTGGAGGCCTTGTTGAAGATGAGTTGGTTGAGAAATTGAGGTTTTGCTTCTGGAATCTTAGTCTATTCCATTGATCTATATATATGCCTGTTCCTATACCAATACCAAGCTGTTTTGATGATTGTAGCTTTATAGTAAAGTTTGAAGTCTGGTAATGTGATACCACCTGCTTTGTTTTTTTTGCTGAGGATTGTTCTGGCTAGTCTTGGACATTTGTGTTTCCAAATGAATTTCTGTGTTGTCTTTTCTAGGTCTGAGAAGAATGTTGCTGGTAATTTGATGGGTATTGCATTGAATTTGTAGATTGCCTTAGGTAAGATGGACATCTTCACAATGTTGATTCTTCCAATCCATGAGCATGGGATATTTTTCCACTTGTTTGTGTCATCTTTGATTTCTTTGAGCAGTGTTTTGTAATTTTCATTGTAAAGGTCTTTCACGTCTCTGGTTAGGAAGATGCCAAGGTATTTCATTTTTTTGTGGCTATTGTGAATGGAATTGTGTTTTTTATTTGGGTTTCTGTTTGTTTATTATTGGTGTAGAGAAATGCGATTGTCTTTTGTACATTTATTTTGTATCCTGAGAATTTGCCAAAGGCCTTTATCAGTGTAAGGAGGTTTTTGACAGATTCTCTTGGGTTTTCAAGGTACACAATCATATCATCTGCAAAGAGAGATAACTTGACTTCCTCTTTTCCTATTTGGATACCCCTGATTGCCTCCTCTTCTCTGATTGCTCGAGCCAGGACTTCCAATACTATCTTGAACAGAAGGGGTGAGAGTGGGAATCCTTGTCTTGTTCCGGTTTTCAGGGGAAATGGTTCCAATTTTTATCCATTTAGAAGTATGCTGGCTGTGGGTTTCTCATAGATAACTTTTATTATTTTGAGGTATGTTCCTCGTATGCCTAGATGTTCAAGGGTTTTTATCAAGAAGGGGTGCTGGATTTTATCAAAAGCTTTTTCTGTATCAAATGATATAATCATGTGGTTTTTGTTTTGACATCTGTTGATGTATTTAATTACATTTATGGTTTTACGAATGTTGAACCAGCCTTGCATCCCAGGAATGAAGCCTACTTGGTCATGATGGATGATTTTTGAGATGTATTGCTGAATTCGGTTTGCTAGGATCTTGTTGAGAATTTTAGCATCTGTGTTCATCAAAGATATTGACCTGTAGTTCTCTTTCTTTGTTGGATCTTTACCTGGCTTGGGTATCAATGTGATGTTGACTTCGTAAAATGATTTGTGGAGAGTTCCATCTTTTTCAATCACCTGGAATACCTTCAGTAGGATTGGTATCAGCTCCTCCTTAAATATCTTGTAGAATTCTGGAAATCTGCTGGAAAGCCATCTGGACCGGGGCTTTTTTTGGTAGGAAGTTTTCTTGTTATGTAGTCGATTTCCTTGATTGTTATTGGTCTATTTAGGGTCTCAATTTCTTCTTGTTTCAATCTAGGTAGGTTGTGTGATGTCAGAAAGTCCTCCATTTCCTTAAGGTTTTCAAGTTTGTTTCCATACAAGCGTACGTAGTAGTCTCTAATGATCTTTTGTATTTCTTCAGGGTCAGATGTGACTTCATCTTTTGTGTTTCTGATTGTGCTTATTTGATTTTTTCCTTGTTTTTTCTAGGTCAGTCTAGACCATTGATCTTGTTTATCCTTTTGAAGAACCTGATTTTTGTTTCTTTTTTTTTTTTGTATTATCTTTTTGTCTTCTATGTCCTGAATTTGGGCTTTTATTTTGGTGATCTGGATTCTTCTGCTGAAATTACGGTTTTTGTGGTCTTGCTTTTCCAGCTTCTTTAGGTGGCTTGTTAGGTTGTGAATTTCTGTTCCTTCCATTTTCTTCATGTGTGTTTGTAGGGATATAAATTCCCCTCTTACTACAGCTTTCAGGGCATCCCAGCGATTTTGGTAAGATGTTTCTTCATTTTCATTTATTTCCAGGTATCTTTTGATCTCTGTTTTGATTTCATCATTGACCCAGGAGTTGTTTAGCATCATGCTATTTAGTGTCCATGTCTTTGTGGGTTTTAGGGGGACTTTGTTGGTGTCAATGTTTATTTTTATTCCACTGTGGTCCGAGAAGGTGCATGGTACAATTTCAGTCCTTTTAAATTTGCTTATGCTTGATTTATGGCCAATTACGTGGTCGATCTTAGAATACATTCCATGTGGTGATGAGTAGAGTGTATATTCTGTGGTCTTTGGATGGAGTGTTCTGTAGGTTTCAATTAAGTCCATTTGATCCAAAGTCACATTGAGGTTCCAGATCTCCTTGCTGATTTTTTGTCCTGATGATCTGTCTAGGGTTGTGAGTGGGGTATTAAAGTCCCCAGTTATGATGGTGTTAGAGTCAACATCTTTCTTTAGTTTTCCTAGAAGTTGCTTTATGAAAGTTGGTACACCTATGTTGGGTGCATATATGTTTAGGATAGATATTTCTTGTTGATGGATTGAGCCTTTTATCATTATGTAGTGGCCTTCTGTATCTTTTTTGATTTTTAATAGCTTGAAGGGTATTTTGTCTGAAATTAAGATCGCTACTCCTCCTTTTCTTTTGTATTCCGTTTGCCTGAAAGTTTGTTTCCCATCCTCTTACTTTGAGTCTGTGGGTGTCCTTTCTAGTGAGGTGAGTCTCTTGAAGGCAATAGATTGTTGCCTGATGATATTTTATCCATTTTGCCATTCTATGTCATTTCAGTGGTGCATTTAGTCCCTTCACATTTAGGCTAATAATTGAAATGTAAGAGTTGATCCCTTTCATAAAGTTCTTACAGAGTTGTTCCTGTTTGTTTGTTGTCTTTCTTTGGGTTCTGAAGTTGGCTCATGTGTCTTTTTAATGTTTTGCCTGTACACGTGTGAAGAATGTTGTTGTTCTTTTTTCTTTTTCTTCTGTGTTCAGTACTTTCTTAAGTGTTTCTTGTAGAGGTGGTCTGGTGGCAGCGTTAGTTCTTAGGAATTGGATATCTGGAAAAGATTTCAATTCTCCCTCACTAATGAAGCTTAGGTTGGCTGGGTAGGTTATTCTTGGTTGAAATTGTTTCTCTTTTAGAACTTTGAAGATAGGGCTCCAGGCTCTCCTGGCCTGAAGGGTTTCTGTGGATAAATCTGCTGCTATTCTAATTGGTCTTCCCTAGGTAGTCTGGCCTTTTTCTCTTGCTGCCTTTAGGATTTTTTCTTTTATAGCTACTTTGTTTAGGCGAATTATTATGTGTCTGGGAGTTGGTCTTCTCATTTGTTGTCTTGCAGGGGTTTTCTGAATCTCTTGTGTTTGAATTTTTTTCATCCTTGATGAGATGAGGGAAGTTTTCTTGAATGATTTCATGAAATGTTTCTTCCAGTGTGGCTTCTGTTTCTCTCTCTGCCTCAGGAAGCCCAATTACTCTTAGGTTTGGTCTCTTGAAGTGGCCATTCATCTCTTGCAGGTTTTGTTCTGTCTTTTTGAGCTTCTTTTCTATGCTTTTGACAGTTTGGGTTAGTTCTGTGTTTTGGTCTTTGAGCTCTGAGATTCTTTCTTCTGCTTGGCTGATTCTGCTTTCCATGCTTATTAGTCTGTTATTCATTTTCCTCACAGTATTCTCTACTGCTGTTATTTCTGACATCAGCTCCTTCCTATTTTCCTCTTGTCTCGCCTCAATTTTTTTAATTCTTTAATTCTGTCTTGATGTCTGGGTTTGTTGCATGTGACCAGTCATTCTGGGGGCTCTTCAATGTTTGTGTTCCAGAATCTGTTTTCTCAGTGTCTGATCTCCCAGGGGTCTGTGTGAGACCTATATTCTTCTTCTGGTTTTTCTTCATTTGTGTGGTTTTTTCCCCCTCCCTACTTTTTCCTTCCCTCCACATCACCATCTTATTTAATTCTGTTATTCAGGGGTAAAGGGATTGGTTTTACTTCTGTTTGTTCAATCTCCTATTCTTTATGTATGCCCTCTTACTTTGTTCAAATCTGGATTGCACTGTAGGTTGGGGTGGTCCTTTTTGCAGTTTTTGGATTTACTCAAGGGGGGAGCTGTGATTCAAAATCTATCTGCAGGTCCTGGTATTCGCTGACAGGTATGTGGATAATCTGGAACCCACTTTCCACTGCCTTGGAATCTGTCCATGCAGTGGGGCTGTAGGTTTACTCCCTCAAATAAAATGTGGTTAGCAGAGGGAAGAGAATGGAGCAGTCAGTGGGTTGAAGAGCAGGCTGGAGAGATAGAGGAGTAAGGGGGGGAACAAACATGTGCCAACAAATGGAGAGAGAGACCTACACTGAAACAGATAAAAACAATAGACCACAGCTACAGACGAACCAACTCCCATATAAAAAAAAATAAAACATATAGTGATGCTAACATACAAGCTAACCAACCACTTTATTGGTGTGCTGTTCCTCTATACAAAGATATGGTTTACAGAGAGAAGAAAAGGAAAAGAAAAAGAAAGAAAGAAAGAAAGGAACAATACAGTAGGAATAGAATTAAGTCACTAAACTAACAGAATCAATGAAGCACACTCTGAGACTTTTCGTTTAAGTCCAATGTCCTTTCAGTTCTGATTTCTAGCTTTCTTTTCAAGCTGGCAAATTAGTTTGCAGTTAGGGTCAGTTGCCCCTGGTCTGCTGTGAAGGATAGTTCAGCTCACCCTCCGTTCACCACTCTGGCCGATGTCTTTTTCAAGCTTGTTTCTCCTGTTTCAGTGTTGTTACCTTGAATCGCCAGCAGGTGGTGCTATCTCAGCTGCTCGCCCCAGAGGGGGCGGGGCCGGACAAGAACCGGCAGAGACTGGAGATGGATGCCTGCCTCAGGGCAGATGGCAGGAGACTCAAGGTGGGCAGGACGTCTTGGTCACAGGAGAGGTGGCAGCGATCCCAGCAGATCTTCCCTGAAGGGGCTTCAAGGACTGAAGTCGTGCATCGCCTCCGGCCTGGGTGGTGCAATGTGCTACCGGCGGCGGCAGCAGTGTCTGCGTTGCAGTGGCTGTCCAGTCCACTGCGATGCCCCAGCAGTGACAACGGCCGAGCTCCATATGAAGAGCAGGCTGCGATGTTGGGATCCGTAGCCCCCGGGGTGAGAACCAGAGACCCACTGCAGTTCTCCTTTGCAGAGGGTTTCACAGACCAGGTTGCCCCCTCACCATCTTGCCAGAAGTCCCTAAATAATATTCTAAATATTCTTTCTATTGCAGACATCACCTCGCTCCTAATATGACATCTGAGTCTTTGGATTTCAGTTCCATACATCACAACTCTCCCGGAATAGCCAAGTAACTGGGCAATTCTCTCAATCAACCAATAATTACTAATGTACCAATACTCTGCTAGGGAATAGCACACAGTAGTGAACAAACAGGTACCCACTCTGCCTTCATGGAACTTACCACAAGGTGGGGTGTTGTCTTAGTTCATTTTCCTGCTATAACAGACACCTAAGACTGGGTAATTTATAATGGACAGAAATTTATTGGCCCAAAGTTCTGGAGGCTGAAAAGTCCAACACAAAGATTCCAGCAACTATTGAGGACATTCTTGTTGCATCATGACACGGCAGAAAGTGAGAGCAGGAGAGAGTAAGAGCGGGGTGAGCCTGCCCTTTTATAATGGCACCAACCCCACTCATGAGGGTAGATCCCTCATGGTCTAAGCACCTCTTAAAAGTCCCACTTTGTAATATTGTTACGATGCCAATTGAGTGTCAACATGACTTTCGAAGGAGACATTCAGACAGTAGCAGTTGCCTTAGTCCATTCAGGCTGCTTTAAACAAAGGACCATAGATTGAGTGACTTGATAACAGCAGAAATTTATTTCTCACAGTTCCAGAGGCTGAAGTCTGAGATCAGGGTGACAGTATGATTGCATTCTGATGAAAGTCCCTTCTAGGTGGCAGACTGTCATCTTGTTGTGGTATTCTCAAATGGTGGAAAGAGATTGAGTGCTCTCTGGGGTCCCTTTTGTAAGGGCACTAACCTCATTCATTAGGAGTGCACCCTCAGGACCTAATTGCCTCCCAAAGGTTCCATCCACTTCCTGATAATGCCGTCACACTGGAGGTGAGGATTTCAACACAGGCATTCTGAAGGGACCAAACATTCAGCTCATTGCATGAAGTCTTCCTTGAACAGTTAATTATAAAGTTTATTATTCAATTACAAGGGTATCAAATTCTGAAAAAGAAGAGCGTAGAGTATAAGCATAAGTAAAGGGAGTTTGACCAGGCCTAGGAGAGCATGGAAGATTTTTCTGAGAAAGTTATTTTCAAGGTAAGTCTTGAGAAATGAGTACACAAGGCCCCGAATACAGGAAGGAAAAGAGAATGACACTTCTGAGACACATAAAGCCAGTGTGGCAGGATTGCAGAGAGCCAGGGAGAGTGTGGATGTGACAAGATTAAACTTTATATTAAGCACTAGCATTTGTTTTTCTACAAAAAATGCAACTCTGGCTTCAGTGAATATCAGAAGGCAGCAAATGTGTGATCCATGAGGCAGGAAACTGCTACCAAGAGATGATGGAAGCTTACACTACGACATTAAAAAGAAGCAGCTGATCAAACTTGTGACATGATATCCCTGCCCCACAGCAAATAATTCTAATTTTCCATTCACAGTATTACAGAATATTAGAAGTAGAAGCAAACCTCAAAATTATAGAGTCTAGTCCAAACTCCTGTCTCTAAGTCAGGAAACTGAAGGTCAGGGAGCAAGGGGTTTGTTCACGGTGAGTGGACCTTGGACAGAGCCGAAACTGGACTCCATGTCTTCCTTTCCCAGTTGTTTTTCACTGCTCTAGCATGTACATAGTTCTTTCCCACACATCACACTTTCCCACACAACACACTAATTATAACAACAACTAATTATAAAGTTTGTTATTTGACTACCAGGGTGACAAGTGCTGAAAAAGAACACAGGTTTGCCTCTTGACAACTTTAAGTAGGCAAGGCAGATATTAGGATTCTAATTTTATTCAGGAAGAAAGTGAGGACAAGTTTATGCAAATTTCCCATGACTAATAGTGCCAGAGTCAGAACTAAAACCCAGGGCTTTGGCGTCTCGGCAACTCAGTTAATACGGTTAGCATTGACAGAGCACTTGCTTCATGTAAACTGCAGTGAAAAAGCCAAATTAATAATTCAAAGACTTTATAACCCAGCAAGGGAGAAACTTTACCCCTGTCACTTCTGGTGTCTGGGAGTCTTTGAGGAAACACATAGTTTTCTCTTGACTATCTTGTTCTTACTACATCCAGGAAGACTGGAGTGTGCAGCCTATGTGTCCGGCCTGTAGCTATTGGGTAGGCCTTTATAAAAGCTAGACTTCTTTGGTCTAGCTAACCAAAACTGGCTGCTCAGCATAAACAAAGTGCCTTTACTTGAAGATGATCACAGAACTTATGGGAAGACTGGAGAATCAGACTTAGAAGCAGGCAGAGCCCAGCTGCTCCTGAGGCTGAGAAGTAAAAGTCAGGAATTATCTTTAACCATACCTGTCTGCTAATGGGATGCATGGATTCCTACCACATTCATCTCTTTCCCCTCTACCCAAGATTCGTATTCCAGGGAAGGAACATCTAGTTGGTCTAACTTGGGACAAATCTGACCTCTTGGATAGCGAAATGCAGGGGACCTGATTCTAGTTCCTGTGCAGACAAGGAAATGAGTCTAACATGACACTCTTAGGAAAGGGGAAAAGAATTTAGGCAGACAAAGAGGGAAAAAAATCCACAAAACTCAGTGCATACTGTAGGTATTAGAGTAACAGAATATCAATTTCCTTCCCGAGAGCATAAACCCGAGCAACAATCATCAGCTCTTAGTCTGTAATGACTCCATGTGAACCACTACTGGCTTTTCTTTCTAGCAAAATAATGAAAGAATTTTGTAACTGTTAGTGGCCCACATATCACCTACCACTGTTGCAGCATGAGTACAAAAAAAATTCCATATTCCACCATGCTGAGCTTGAGATACCCTTCTTCAGGAACACAAACAATAATTGTTAATGTGCTCCTGCCACTTGTGATTACTCAATGCTGCTGATTGGAGAGAGGGGTAAAACAGAATAGGAATAAGAAAAATAACTGTAGCTAGAGGACCTACTGTGTGGCAGAAATTTTTCCACACACCACGCTAGGCATTGTGCACACATTCGTTTTTCAGTTAGTCACACAGCATTATGGTGTGCAAAATTCACGAATTGCAATTTTATTCGGTCTCATGGTTGTCTTTTGCCAACATTTTTTGCTTTTTATTTCTAGAATTCTCTAGGGATTACCTCTGTCACCAACAGTGGATGCTATAGGTCTAGTTGAAAACAAGAAAGATATTCTGCAGAAAGGGCTTCCAGAGAATAAAAGTTGCAAAGAATAATGCCTTGAGCTTTCTCAGGGGCCAACTCCTGCCAGTCTGCAATCTTTCCTCTGGTTGAAGTATTTTGCTTTTTTATTGACTTTGTAGGTGTAACATAAAAGAGAAAAATCAAATTGGCTTGCAGAAATAGATCACAGACTGACCTGAGGCCCTGTTCCTGCTGGGCAACGGGTAACCTGAAGAATTTACCTTTCCAGTCAGTATCCGGGAAGAGGCGGAGGCTGCTTTGCACTGGCTGCCTGCACCTGGTAAGCGACAGGCACATTGCCAGGGTCTCCAGAAGGGCCAAGAGAGGCCAAAGAATATAAAGATTCCCACAAGGTGACAGGTAATCTTCTTGTGCCTGGCAGAATCCTCACTCTGTACAGCAGGTTGGAAGGTTTGATGAGTTGGAGGAGCCCATTTATCAGTGTAGGAACACCTTCGTGTCTATTTTGTGTAGTTATCCTAAAGCAGGTGGTTTTTATATACTTTGCAATCGAATAAATGCTGTTTGCATAAACGGTATCTTTCAGTGTTTTTCCATCAGTCACAGCACCATCATGTACTGATGCACACACACAACTCCTCAGAATATTCCTGATTCAAACAGAGGCAGGTTGAGGGAAGAGAAGAGCTATTGAGTCAAGAAGTGTTGGTCTCCAAACTGGATAAATGGAGAAGAGGGATTTTATCTGAAGCACATAAAGGTGGCAGTGGGAAAAATTAATCTCATCCAGATTAAAGTCAAGGACCAGCTGAAGATAAAGCCAAGCAAAGAATAAACATGTCAAAACACTGAACAAAAAGAAAAGGTAGGGAGAAGGCTAATCTTAGAACACTGTGCATTTTTTTAAACTATAAGATTGGAATAATGTAAGGAATTCAGGCCATTGTTGAGCACCAATGGCAGATACCTGGAAATAGAGATAGGAAGACATTGAGATCTTAGCCAATATCATTTAAGGTGTTAGACTAAAATGGACATTATTTCAGGGAAGGCAAAAGAAAGAAAGTGTAGATGAAAGAGTGTATTTAGACTTTTTTGAGATGGTAAAACTTATTAGGTCCCCATTATATTATATTTGGAGGCATACTATAAGGATAGGTGAAGAGTGAGGAAGCATAAGAAAATATCTGAATAGCCGAAGGTCACTCTGAGGCCAAATGCCCAATGTCAAGAGAAAGAAGAGGCTCCACCAAGAGCTAGAATCTAAGTTTTCCATTGTTCAGGTCCAGCAACAGCTCTGGGAATCCAAGTAATCATACCATCCCATCAGAAGTAAGATTCTACAGTTTCCAGCTGCTTTATTTATGGATTTGTATCTCAAATTCATATTTTCAAAAAACGGGTTTGATCAGGTCAAATTCAGAACACCATGCATGTTCCAAATTGCTACATGCATCTTAATTTCCTGTGAGTTCAAACTATATGGTGTGGCCTTTTCATCAATAATTTCAACAAATGTTCATTGAATACCTGCTATGGTTAGTCATTGGCTCAGGTACTTAGGATAGAACCAGAATACTAAATAGGATAAATGAGATCCCTGCCCTCACAGAGTTTACAGGATGGGGCTGGGGAGGTGGGCAAACATAGAAAGTATAAAATAATAAACATAACAACAGTCTGAGAAAGACATGGTGCTCTTAAGAACATTAGAAAAGGTGCCCAACTCAGACCTGGAAGGTCAAGTCTGTTTCCCAGAGGAAGTCACACCTACAATAAAGGTGTTGTCCCAATGTACATGTGTGTGCATGTGCACATGAGTGTGTGTATGCACGCATGTTTGGGGAGGAGGGATGGTCCTAATTCAGGAAGAATCAAATATACAAAGGTCCAGAGATAATATGGCCCCTGGCCTTCATGGCAAAAAGGTACACAAAGTAAGTTTGGTGGGACTGGAGCCTGCAGTGTGATTGGGTGGCGAGGAGAGTTAAGGCTACAGCCAAAGACAGCAATCCATCAATACAAAGGGAAGCCACTTCCAAGTTTTAGGCAGAGAGTGACGTGATCACATTTCCATTCAAGGAAGATCACTCTGGTTGGTTATTCTGGCTGTCGTGAGGAAGATGGGAAAGAATAAGAATGGAGGAAGAGCCGGGCTCGGTGGCTCAGCCTGTAATCCCCCGCCTTTGGGAGGCTGAGGTGAGTGGATTGCCTGAGCCCGCGGGTTCGAGACCCGCCTGGGCGGCGAGACCTCATCTCGACAATAAATCAAAAAATCAGCCGGGCGTGGTAGCGCGTGCCTGTAATTCCGGCTACCCAGAAGGCTGAGGCAGAAGGATCGCCGGAGCCCGGCGGGCGAGGCTGCGGTGGGCGACAGAGTGAGACTCCAACTCAAAAATAAATAAATAAATAAATAAGAATGGAAGAAGATTATGCCAGGGAGGAAAGCCAGAGATAGAGGGTGGTCGAGTGGGTGGGGATTTGGGGCAGGGCGAAACTGCAGAGAAGGAGGTAATTGTGGAAGATCCTTAGGAGGTGGCATCAATAACACTTCACAATTCGTTGACTGTGGGGGTAAGGGGAAAAAATGAGATCAAACTGAATAGTTTGCACCATTTATGAAGATGGGGAATCAAGAAAGAAGTACAGGTTTGAAGAGGAAGATGACGAGTTCAGGTTTGAATATGTTGAACTTAAGATGCATGTGGGACCCATGAAGAAATCTAGTAGACAGTTGATATAGGGATATACAGAGAGAGAGAGAGTTGGCTGTCTAGAGTGAGCTCATCAGAACAGTCTACCGAGAGATCTAGTTTTGAGAGGCATCAATATGTGGATGGTAATAAATGCCAGGGGTTTGACATGCTTTCCCAGCACGAGTCAGCTGGGACCAGAGGGCAGGGCATGCTACATAAAACTGCCAGTTTCAGCTCTTTGAAGAAAACAGGATATTGGGTAATAACCAAAAAGGTTTTTTTTTAATTTTTTTATTTTTTTTATTTTTTGAGTTGGAGTCTCACTCTGTCGCCCAGACTGGAGTGCAGTGGCCGCTCCCGGCCACCACAGCCTCACCTGCTGGGCCCCGGCAATCCTTCCGCCTCAAACTTCCAAGTAGCCGGAATTATCGGCATGCACTGCCAAGCCCAGTTGATTTTTTTTTTTTTATTGTAAAGATGAGGTCTCGCTGCCCAGGCGGGTCTTGAACCCACGGGCTCAGCAATCCACTCACCTCAGCCTCCCAAAGGCACGGGATTAAAAAGGTTTTATTAAGAATAAATTTTTGTCAGGTTAATCCATTCTGTTTCCAAGATAGCAAGGCAGAACTGGTAGATTGAGGGGTGAGGAGGGGAGGATGTGTAGTTTTGTGAAACAGGGGTGAATGACACCAATTTGCTGAGAAGATACAGCCATACAGCTCAGCAGATTCAAACTACATCGACTATCTGACACGGGGCAGACACCTATATGTCTGTGAACATGTAACAACAACAACGGCTCAAAGATCTTGATGAAAATGCTGAAGGGTGGTTATCACCATTCTAGAATTTCAAATTCAATGAAAATAGTAGCATTTCTCTGACTCTAAAGCTTCATCTTTAAATGGTACTTATCAAGCAATTATAAAATAGAAAGAAATCAATCAGGTCACCCACTAAAAGTAAGCAATTATAAATACTCAAAAATCCTCCCCCAGGATCCAAATTGCAAGGCAAGAAATTTGTATTATTAATATTTGACAGGTTCCATTGTCTAGTTATGCTCCCTGAGAAAAATAACAGGTACTTGCCTTAGGAAAAGAAAACCATACCAGTCTCAAATATTCTGTCTTTTGAATAACATTTTACACCCATGGCAGCTTGCTTCTGAAGACTTCAAAACACTGTGCAAACAATTATGATCTCCACAGTCCTGAGCTGTTAAGGGAAAAGGAGCTTTGAGAAAATAAAGCCTGCGCAAGGTGACCGTGTGAGCCAGTGGTGCATATAGATGAAACCCTTAAATCTCCATTTCTATCTTCCTGTTTCAAATTTCTCACTCAGGAAAAATATGTATATTATTTCTGTATTCCTGTCAAATACATGGCCCCAAGAATTTTAAACTTGAAATGAAAAGCATCTTGTCACTGTCACCAGCTGAAAACATAAAGACACATAAATATATCAGAATAATAGAGGCACCGTGATCTGACCATTGTGCTCACAGCCCCCCACCACACTGCCTGGCATATGATAGATATTCAGTAAATACTTTTTTAAATTAGTTAATCCAATTAAATATCCACCAAGAAAGCTATTTCTCTCATGTACAAGTATATAATCAAATTGACCCAAATCCATAAATCACACACTTGGTTGTTTGGAATGGAAAGTTTTTAAGTTTCTTTTCCATAAGAATATTAAAAGCTTTCCCACATCCACAATAGCTATGTCAAAACAGAATGGTTTCTTACTTAAATTTAAACTTCTCCACTAATGCTATAGAATGTGGGTTCTGAACTCAAGGAAGCATTGTGCTATGAATTCACATCAATTTCTCTCAAAGACTCTGAAAAGAAACTTTGATCAGTAAAATTGGGGCAGAAAATCATTAGGTACTTAAAGTATAAATGAAAACCAGAGATTTGATTTCCAAATATGTTTAGATGCCAGAAATTACTTATTAAGAACAAATAATCAAAATATCACCAGAATACATCTAAAAGGAGAGAAAAGGCAGAATACAGAAGTTAAAAAAAAAAAAAAGACTGTATCTTGCATAAACCAAAAGCACCAACTCCAGTCTCAAATGTTCTGTCTTTTGAATAACATTTACACATGTGGCAGCTTACTTTTGAAGACTTCAAAACACTGTGCAAACAATTATGAACTCCATAGTCCTGAGCTGTCAAGGGAAAAGGGGCCAAGCACAGAGACTGAAAATTTGATTTCTGATTAAACTAAATTTTGATTTTTGACTCTTTCTGCAGAAATACTTTTTTAAATAATCACCCATCTGCTACTCTAGATACTGAAGTATTCAAAATTTATTTGTGCATTTTAACCTTTGAATGACCAATTTTGGGAACTTTTAAAATATTGCCTAATGAAGAGTATTTTTCATATTCATGTATCAGAGTGAACATATGGACTACTTCAGACTCACTTTCACTTGAGGCCCCAAGATAGGAACCAATCACACTCATATCTCAAAATGAGCTTGGTAGACCACCACGCAGGACTGGCAAAGGAAATGTTCATGCCCCTTGGGCACAACCTCACTGAAGCTAGAAGTTTTAAATTGAGACAAGAGACCAGAGACTTCTCTGGAAGAGCTGTATGAGCCCCACTTCCCCATCCTTTATGGGGGGGGGTGGATAGGGTATTTTGTCTTCACCTCAAGCCTAGAAACAGGGTCTACATGGAAACCACTCAGTGAGGGTTATATGGCTCCCTTGGAACTTGGGGCACAGTGGACTTGGCTCTGACCCACCTCTGAGGGGTGGCTATGAGTGAAGTTCCCTGCCAAGAAGTTAATGACAAGAGTGCTATGTTTGGAAAATAACTAAACTCCCACAAATGATGAATAAAAGATGCATATTTTAGGTAGATCAGCTATGGGAAGTGAGGAGGAGTGGGGAGAGAGCAGAGGGGGTGGCTGATATGACGTTATCTTAGATCCTGATCAAAAGATCATCCTGGAAGATGCAGGGCTCCCAGTAAAGAGACTGGAGAAGAAAAGTCAGATTCCAGGGAAAAAAGCACTAAGCAAACCCTAAGCAACTAGTCAAAGCAGGTGCATTTGCTTACCACAAGGGAACTATAAGCGAACTCCAACACGGGGGAAGTCTCTGAAGAACCCAAAAATATTACCCCGAAAGACACTCAGCTTTGGTCACTCTCTGAGCCCAGCAAATACCAATGAGTTCTCAGCCTTACCAGTAGGTCAGACAATTCCTGCCCTCTTGTCCTCATCCCATCCCCAACTTAAATACCAGCTGAAAGTGTAGATAGGAAGATAGAGGAGGAAGGCATGAAACTCAGGTGGAGAAGCACCATATAATTAGCCATTCCTACTTTCCCCATAGCTGAAGTGCAAAGTAAACTTGATTATAACACTGGGTCAGATACACCAAACTGAACGGAGTCTTTTTAGAGTACTCAAGAAGACAGAAAACTTTTTATTCATGAGGCAGAAGATATAGAATCTATCTTAAAATTCCATTCAAAGCTAGGCTCGGTGGCTCAGCCTGTAATCCCGCGCCTTTGGGAGGCTGAGGTGAGTGGATTGCCTGAGCCCACGGGTTCGAGACTCGCCTGGGCAGCAAGACCTCATCTCTACAATAAATCAAAAAATCAGCCGGGCGTGGTAGAGCATGCTTGTAGTTCCAGCTACTTAGAAGGCTGAGGTAGGATTGCCGAAGCCCAGCAGGTCGAGGCTGCGGTGACCGGGAGCGGCCACTGCCCTCCAGCCTGAGTGACAGAGTGAGACTCCAACTCAAAAAAAAAAAGTTCCATTCAAGTGGCAAACAAATGAGAATGCTTATGTGTCGGCTATTGTGGGACAATAAAGCTGATTTTATAATTTTGCCTTTATATTGTATATTTCAGTGTCAAGTTTACATCAACACATAGAGAAATATTTGTTCCATGAAGAGCACATAAAATATAAATCTCGTTTTTCTACCAGATATTTCATTTGCTCATTCCATCCTACATTCATTCATTTCAAGTCACTGAATGCACATCATATGCCAGGTGTAACTGCACAAGTGGCTATTGGGAACAGCGATTAAGTAAAGTCCTAAAGAAAGGAGGCATGTTAGCATATTGAAAACCAACACAAGTTGTTCATTGCCTGTTTAACACATCCTGCCT
The DNA here is from genome assembly GCF_000164805.1 of Carlito syrichta. Taxonomy (NCBI): domain Eukaryota; kingdom Metazoa; phylum Chordata; class Mammalia; order Primates; family Tarsiidae; genus Carlito; species Carlito syrichta. The sequence goes on from NW_007052779.1 coordinate 89,576, forward strand.
CTAGGGTGATGATAATAAAAAGTAAAATAAGTAACAACTTTGTAAAATCAGTAAAGCAAGAGGCAAGCTGTTTAGATAAGTGATCCCCAACCTTTTCGGAATCAGGGGAGGGTTTCATGGAAGACATTTTTTCCATGGACAAGGTTGGGGTGGAGAACGCAGTGAAACCTCACTGCTAATGTTAATCTGTATTTGCAGCTGCTCTCCAGAGTTAATATCACTGCCTCAGCTCTACCTCAGATCATTAGGCATCAGATTCTAGTAAGGAGCAACCTAGACCCCTCACATGCAGTCATGATAGGGTTCTTGTTCCTACAAGAATCTAATGCCACCACTGATCTGGCAGAAGATGGAGTTCCACTCACTGGCAGCTCACCTTCTGCTGTGTGGACCAGTTCCTAACAGGCCATGGACCAGTACTGGTCTGCAGTCCAGGCTACTGGGGACCTCTAGTCTAGATTGCTAGAAACATAAGCCATCTTGGGTTCGAATTCCATACTGACTTCATGGTGCCTCAGTTATTTCATCTGTATAATGGGATAAAAACACCACCTACTTCATAGAATATTTGTGTGGATTACATGCAATTTGCATAAAACAATGCTATCCTATTACTGTTGTTGGTGTTCTTATTAGATCATATTAACAATATTCTGCTGAATACGGGGGGGATGAGATTTTTCAGAATCATTAAATGTTTTAAATTTTTTTTTAAAAAAGAAAGAAACATAAGCCAACTTCCACAGACAACCAAAAGAGGGAGACTTTGCCCCTATACAGTCATTGTTACTTTCAGGTCCAAACTGGAGCACGATTGCAGATACGCAGCTACATGACATACCTGCACTGACTCCACAAGAATTCCGTGGAAGAAACAAGTCACAACACTCAGTAACTTTCCTAGGCATGTTGAGCAAAGTCACCTCCTTAATACACAACTTAAAATCCTTTCCCTTCATGACTTTCTTGTTCATCTAGGCCACAAACCCATCTGACCTCCCCAGATCTTTTCCCAAGAAGGACCTAGCTAGGGTGTTTGCAGCACCACTTTTAATTACTTTTGACTGCCTTTTTTTTTTTTAAGTGGGAGTCTCACTCTGTCGCCCAGACTGGAGTGCAGCGGCCTCGACCTGCTGGGCTCCGGCGATCCTTCCGCCTCAGCCTTCCAAGTAGCTGGAACTACAGGCACGCGCTACCACACCCGGCTAATTTTTTGATTTATTGTAGAGATGAGGTCTCACCAAGTTGCCCAGGTGGGTCTCGAACCCGCGGACTCAGGCAATCCACTCACCGCAGCCTCCCAAGGCGTGGGATTACAGGCTGAGCCACCGAGCCTGGCATTAACTGCCTTTTAACATAATGCCTTCCTCTATCCTCAATTACAACTTTATTAGTATGAAGTAGGGGCGTCATTTCTAAGTCAACAGGACATTGAGCTATTCCCTCTGCCATGTGTGAACAAACTACGTTCTTAGTTACCTCACTGTTCTAATGAAAAGATTGCAAACCACTACTACTGCTTTCTCTTCGTGCTTTTTCTACAAGTATCCTTAAATCTGCTGACTTCACATTTTCTATTTCTACTGTTTAGCCTCGATACCTTCCCTCCCCTTTTCCAATACAATAGCTTGTCTTTCATGCGGATATCACTTGCTTAAAAGAGAAAGATATATGAATCTCAGAATATCTATTCTCCTACTTAACACCTAAGACACACGTTTTTCTAAAACTTTTCACACATAATATTTTCTAGGTACAGTTGATGCCTAATTAGGCAAACTAAGATGGTAATAGGAATACAAATAATCTTTAAAAGTTACCTCTGTGTGATCTAGTGAACATTGTGCAATCTTTGTTTTGATATAGTATCCACCAGTTTATTTTACTAACTCTACTTTTCTTGAGCAGATGTTAAAGTAAGTTTGCAATCCACAGCACAGACTAAATGGGGTGGGAATTTGGAAGCAAAATGACAGAAACATCATATATATATGATATATCATATTATATATGATATATATATAATTTAACATATCTTTAGCTAATTCACAAAGCAAAGATGACAGACTACCTAGTAAAGCATAGGGATGAACAGTCTTCCACAATGAGATGCTATGCATTATTCATATGCCTGTACAGCATCCATAGAAATTATCAACCAGTCCATTTACAACTGGCACCAATTTTTCCACAATAGCTAAAGTGCAAGAAATGTCACATTTCTTTTTATGATTATTATTTTAGATTCAAGGGGTACACAGGTAACATACCCCTGTAATGTATTTATTGCATGGACATATTGTATAGTGGTGGGGACTGGCCCATTTCCCAGATAGTGAACACTGTGCCCCATAGGTAGTTTCTGAACCCAAGTCCCCCTCCACTCCCCCTTATTAGTGTCCCCAGGGTCTATTATTTTCATTCTTGAGACCATTTAGCTCCCACATATGAGTGAGAACATGATGTGTTTTTTATTGAGTCAGAGTCTCACTCTGTCAGCTAGGCCGGAGTGAAGGGGCATGATCACCGCTACCACAGCCTTGACCTTTTGGGCTCATGCGATACTTCTGCCTCAGCCTTCCAAGTAGCTGGAACTACAGGCACGCACCCGGCTAATTTTTTTATTTATTGAAGAGACGAGGTCTCATCATGTTGCCCAGGCTGGTCTGTAACTCCTGGACTCAGGCAATCTTCTCACCTCGGGTTCTCAAAATGCTGGAATTACAGGTATGAGTCACTGTTCCTGACCCTGTTTATTTTTCTAAATCAAATCAAATGCAATTCAAGTTCCAAATGGTCAACACTGACAAGAATAAGATCTATCAGATGTCAGAGATGTCTTATAAGAAGAGATCAAAAATCAAAAGCAAACACAAGATGTTAGGACTTACATAGTCCAGAAAATTGAGAAGGCCTAAGTTCATGTAAGGTTATGGGTTTCTAATATTCAATGTTGCCCATGTAGCATTCCAACCTAGGTTAGTCCTCCTCTAGGGGCTGCTTTCTGGTAGAATTAGAACTCCTTAAATTCCTGAACTACCACCCCATTTCTATACCAATCTCAGGGAATCCAACTGCATGCCTCCAGAAGGTGGACCACTGCTCTTCAACCTTCAAACTTAAAAGTTCTAATCAACAAATGCCTGAACAGTCTAGCCAAATCATCTTGGTATTCTGCCTTTGAAGTAAAAAAGATTTCTCTCCTATTTGTGAAGAAAGGATGAAAAATCATGGTGGAGAAAACATTTTAAATAAAACTAGTTATAATTGGAATAAACTTCCAATATTAGTGACTCAACATAGCAGAAAAAACTATGAATTTTCTCAGTGAGCATAATTCCCTTCTCCATCCAGGCTGACAGTAGCTCAATCATTTTCAGCTGGTGCCTCCAAAGTTGTACTGGGCATTGACATCCAGCAAATTGAATGGGAAAGAATGAAGAAGGCTTCTTATTTATCTTGACTCAACACTGGCATCCATTAAGTTTTCTTATATTCTAGTGGCAGATCCCAGATACTCTTGCACTTAAGTGTACATAAGTACAAAAGCACTGATAAATTCTATACTATGGAAAAGAAGTATATATTTTGATTTATAACTAGCCACCTCTGCTACCAATCATAGGTAATCCAAAAATTTATTTGCTCAGATGCTCTTCTCATTTGGTAACGAGACTCTCAAAATGGCCAATGAGAAGAGGGTATATACAGAAGAGGAGCAGAAAATAAGTTAGATCATGACCCCTCTGCATAATGAAGAGTGCTGGACAAATGACAAATCAGAAATTCATAGTGCAATAAAGCTGTGAAGGACATAGGTAGAGACTGTCTGACTCAACTCCTTAATTAGCAACAAGGACGTTAAGTTACTTTCTTTAAACCACAAAACTAGTTCATGGCACGGAAAAGAAATAAGAGCTAAGATCTCTTGAGCTTTGTCAGGTGCTTTTTCCACTAAAACTTAGTTTCGTCAGTTTTTGTTTTTGTTTTTAGCAAAAGACACAGACCCAACTCTTTCTAAGTAGAATTTTAAGACTCCAAATTGTGACTTGAGAGATGTAGGAAAAGCAAAACAACTTTTCCTCCATTCTGGGGCATGCAAATTAAAGTGACAAAGGTTAGATTAACATGAGCAGAGGCATAAAAACAGTATTCATGTTCTTAATTTTATGGACACAGGGATTTCACAAAAAACTGAAGACCCCAAAGAAGCAGTTAGACATGGAACCCTTTTTTTTTTTTTTTTTTTTTTTTTGAGTTGGAGTCTCACTCAGTTGCCTAAACTGGAGTGCAGTGGCAGCTCCTAGCCACTGCAGCCTCGACCTGCTGGGCTCCAGCAATCATTCCGCCTCAGCCTTCCAAGTAGCTGGAACTACAGGTGCACGCTACCACGCCCAGTTAATTTTTTAAAATTTATTGTAGAGATGAGGTCTCACCAAGTTGCCCAGGCAGGTCTCAAACCCACGGGCTCAGGCAATCCACTCACCTCAGCCTCCCAAAGCGCGGGATTACAGGCTGAGCCACAAAGCCCGGCTAAGGAAGCCTGTTTTAACAAAGGAAAATAAAACGTGGAGCCTGGACGAAGGAAAGGGGAATTGGGCTTCTAGGGCCAATAAATTATGGGAAAGTGACTAGGAAATATGTGGAAAAACCAATGGAAGTTAAGGGTTATTTTGGTAACGTTTGTTTATGCAGGCTCATCTCAGTGTCAACTCTCCATCTCCTTATCCTGATACAGGAGAAGGGTAGATTTTATGCAGGAAGGAGGAGGAAGTCATTTGATGCTTCTCTAAGTGGCTTTAGCTCAAAATAGTCAACAGGTTGAAGTGGCATATGTTGAAATGGCACATCCTGGTCCCCTTTGGGGGAAATACGGAGAGAAAGAGAATCTTCACATTCTTACCAATTACACCTAAAATCAATTGCTGAACTCAGTGTATACCAATGATCAAGGTATCACTTTACATCCCCACTGCCACTAATTATCAGCAAGGGCTCTGCTTTACACATTTACAAGCAAATATCTTTAAATGGTCAAAATGTTCCCATCTTGAACCACAGACAATTTCATTAGGTAATTTTTTTCCTCTCTGGCAGCATTCTTTCCAAAAACTGTACAAATTTATTGCTAACAAGAAGTGCACTTTAAAGAGTCACAAAAAAGTAAAGACCCCAAAGAAGCAAAAAGCCTTTTTTTTTTGGAGTTGGAGTCTCACTCAGTCGCCCAGACTGGAGTGCAGTGGCCGCTCCCGGCCACCGCAGCCTTGACCTCACGATGATGTGTGGGGAAAATTGAAACTTCAATTTGGGAATAATTCTGCTTCAGAATTGAATCATGTTTTTTCAGAGTGGTTTTCATCGCATTTGGAACAGTATGCTTGGAACCCCTAAGTTTATTGGCTCCTGTTTTTTATTCTTCACCTGAAGTCATCATCTCAGTTTCTGATATTAAAATCTGTTACTATGGAAACAGTGATGGTTGTGTCAAGAGACCCAAAGATAATGACTTCACAGTAGCCTGAGTAGCAGGAACAGACAGAAACCTCAGTAACAAAGATACTATTTTTACACTGAAGTTGCTAGTAAGATGTGTTAGAGAAAGGGGTGATAAGAAAGAAAAATAAAATGTCACTTGGATGTGTCTGCTTTCTTAAAGAAAACCTGTTAATCTTAGTTGGAATAGTAGAAGTATATTATAGGCTCATGATCCCTCCAGAGTATTCCAGAAATACCATTTCACATAATTTACCTAAGTGCCAGAGCCTCTGTGCCTGTATTGGCAGAAGGCAACTGTAACTCTTTCTGTGAACCTTCTCTTTACAGAAGAGATGCCAAGACAGGCAACAGGGCCAGGGAGACTCACCAAAAATGGCAACAAAATAGAATGTCAAATGGAGTTTCTCTGTTGATCATGAATTTCAGCAAAGGTCACAAGGTGGAAAGCTACAGGTTATTTGTACACCCTACATTCTAAAGAGAGCCGCTCAGGGGACACAGCCACAGCACCGTGACATTTACTAACAAGTGCTGCTACCATCACCTTTCATCCCACTAGACTATATCAGTAGTTTTCAAACCTGGCTGCACATTAGAATAAGCTGGAGAGCTTAAACAAAACTCCTATACCTGAGCCCAACTAATCAAGTCAGGATTTCTATCGTTGAGTCTAGACATTGGTATTCTTTTAAAGCCTTCCTAGGGGGATCTAATAAAAAGCCAACGTGGAGAACCACTTGTTCACAAGAACAGAAGGTTAAGGATTTTTAGGATTGTACAGTGTTGGCTTGTGGTAAGCGCTCTGGCTTCTCTCTCTTCTTCCCTGGGCCCAGGTCAAGGAACTCTGCATTGAATATACCTCTGACTATGTCCAACAAAAACCCACTCATGTACCCTACAGAGAACTAGCACTTGGATGCCAGCCACACTGCAGTCATAGACACACAGGCAGGGAAGGACTGCAACAGAAGCAATAAAGTCAAAAGACTTTGGTTCTTTTCCAAGATCTTTCTCATCTGCTCTAACCCATGAGGAGCTAAAAGCAGAAGAGGAAGGAAGGAAGAACAGACTGTGACCACTCCCACTTATATAAATCCTCAAGCTGAGTCCTGGCTAACTGTGGGGTCAGGGAGGTGGTCAGCACTAAATTGGATGTAAGATAAACCAGATAAGGCTGGACTTTTCAATATCAGAAAATAACTGAAGATTTTTAGGATCTTCCTAGGATGTTCTTAAGGGACACAAAAAGAAAAGGCGATTCAAAAGGGCATATTTGAAGGAAGTAGTGGGAGAAAAACAAACCACTTCATATTTGAATCCCACTGAGTTAAGACGGTCAATAAGCCACTTGCAGTCAGTGGCTATACTTCCTGTATGGATTAATTACACCATGAGTTGAAGACATGAGAAAGAAATAAATTACATGACCTCCTGTGGTCCCTCTTTCAATGATCCCATCATAGAAAAGATATCAGACACTTTAAAATAAAAAAGAAAGAGTTTGATTACAAGATGAACAAGTTCTGGGGGTCTAATATACAGCATGGGTGGTAATGGATGTGCTCACTAATTTGTACTAATCACTACACAATGTACACATATATTGAATCATCATGCTGTATACCTTGAATATATTCCATCTTTGTCAATTAAATTTTTTTTTAAATTTTAAAAAGGAGGAAATTTCAAAAAGGAAAATACTCTTCTTTATTTTCTAAATCTAACCAAAAAGAGAAGCTAGATAGGCTAGGGTCCAGAGAGTTAGGGTGGTCCTCTTGAGATCATTTTACTATTTTTGTGAAATGTACTGAGCAGAAGAATATCTGGTGTTGGGAGCCGGCCATGGAGGCCTACTGAGGGTTAGGGATCAGGAAGGGCCGTTGACCCCGAGACCACTAGGATGCGTTCAGGAGCTATTGACCCCATTTCCTCCCCCTTTCTACTCAGCACTAACCAGATTAAGCACCTGTGAGCTCAAAACATAAAAACTCTGAGACCGGGACAAACACAAGCTAACTTTAGAAGCTCATTGCTCCCATTCTTCCTTGCTCTGCCTGTCTCTACAGAGGGGTCCTATCCGTCCCGAAAAAGAAAAGGAAAGCTTACCTTGAGGCCCCACGTCAGGCGCCACTTGCCGAAGACCAGCTTCAGCCAAGTTCAGGGTACCCCAAGGGTGGAGATGGCGTCGGCGATTAGGGGGAAGAAAAGAGAAAGAAAGAGACTAGACTCCAGTCTAGTACAAAAGCAAATGAGTGTTATTGGGAATTACAACGGGTCTTTTATACACAAAGTCAGATGTGGGAGGGGTGTCCCCCACCCACCAGAAACCTTAATCCATGAAAATTTAATCAATGATTGCCTTTAAACCCTTTTCATATGAGAATCTTAAAATCCCATAACAAATGATAACCTAATCTGTGACTGACATATTCTATAAACTTTTTTCATCCTAAGCTGATTGATTTATGCCAAGTTAAACAATTCTATAGAAGCTTAAGTATTTACTTTACAAATGAAAGTGGCCCATCCCAGAATGTTTGGAATGTGGCCCAGTCCAAAGTTCACAGTGGGCTACCTGCAAGTAACCCAGCCGCATTCTTTCAACAAAATGGCTGTCTCCTAAAACTGTATTCTACAATTTACACCCTCAATAAATCCTAAGATCATGACCCAGAAACCTGTGACCAATACTAAGGCTCTTAGATGTGACACGAGTTTGAATTATAAGTTGTGTGAAAGTCAAAACTGCAGTTTGCAGAAGAATGGGAGCAATGAGCTTCTAAAGTTAGCTTGTGTTCGTTCCGGTCTCAGAGTTTTTATGTTTTGAGCTCACAGGAGCTTAATCTGGTTAGTGCTGAGTAGAAAGGGGGAGGAAATGGAGTCAATAGCTCCCGAATGCATCCTAGTGGTCTCAGGGTCAACGGCCCTTCCTGATCCCTAACGCTCAAAGGGCCTCCGTGGCCAGCTCCCAACAATCTGGGAGTCAACCACTCCCTGGACATTTACCTATTAGAACTGCTGGAGTGATTGGACGGTCACCAGAGTGACCTGAGACCTTCACCTCAGCTTCTGAAATTCTTGAAATTTAATAGAGAGCTGGAAGTCCATTTGAACTGAACCACTCATAGGTGTGGATTTCTGGAGCCTCCTGTTATCCGATCTTGCTTTATTGTTATCATAACTGACTATCTTTCTGACTCACCTTCTGGTTACATTTTACCCATGAATGAAAGATGAAGGCAAAGTTACAGAGACCCACACCACAAAGAACCATAAAGAGTAAGCCACCACACAGCTCCTTGAATAAAGAGGTTGGTTCAAGCCGGACTCGGTGGCTCCACCTGTAATCCCGTGCCTTTGGGAGGCTGAGATGAGTGGAGTGCCTGAGCCCGCGGGTTCGAGACCCGCCTGGGCAGCGAGAACTCATCTCGACATAAATCAAAAAATCAGCCAGGCATGGTAGCGCATGCCTGTAATTCCGGCTACTTGGAAGGCTGAGGCGGAAGGATCGCCAGAGCCCAGCAGGTCGAGGCTGCGGTGGCCGGGAGCGGCCGCTGCACTCCGGTCTGGGCGACAGAGAGAGACTCCGACTCAAAAAAAAAAAAAGAGGTTGGTTCAGTAGTTAACTAGGTTATCCTGAGGAAGAGCATCTTGGCAAGAACATAATTGTACAATACAACAAACCATAAAAGAAGAGGAAAAGAAAAATCTCTTTCCACAATCAAATCCCCAAACCACTGGATGTTGACTAAGAGGTATCCCACCGACCTGCTGTTTGTATTATTATCAGTCAATTAATATGGAATTCTTTTCATAATCACTAATAGATAAAAGTTCCAAAGGGTAGATATCACCTCTAGGAAAACCAAAATAAACTGTGTATATTTCTTTTTCTTTTTTTTTGAGTTGGAGTCTCACTCTGTTGCCCAGGCTGGAGTTCAGTGGCACACTCAAGGCCACCCCAGCGTTGACCCACTGGACTCCAGTGATCCTTCCGCCTCGACCTTCCAAGTAGTGGGAACTACAGGCGTCCGCTACCGTGCCCAGTTAATTTTTGGATTTATCGCAGAGATGAGGTCTCGCTAAGTTGCCCAGGATGGTCTTGAACCCGTGGGCTCAGGTAATCCTGCTGCCTCAGTCTCTCAAAGTGCTGAGATTTACAGGCTAACCGTGTATATTTCTTAAGATTAATTCTATTCCATTAGTATAGCATGTGCTACATATATCTGTATATTGGGTAGATGGATAAATGGATAAGTGAATGAACTGCAAACAAATGAACAAAGAACATACATGTTCAAGGTAGGGCAAGTCTAGAACAATGCCATATTGGGGAGGGGCCTGGGGGAAGTGAAAAAAGGAAAAAGACGCCACAGAGGAAAAGAGACCTAAAAACAGAATTTACATCTAATTTTGCTAGAACTATCCTATTAATAATTATTAAAACAAAAGTGTCATCCTTCCATCATTAATACATTTCTACAGTCTCTTTTTTTAATGATCCAAAGTTTAAAAGCCATGGTTTGTCCGTAAAAGGTGACCTAGCCTTGGTCTTCCCATTTAAAACTGCCAGACATTTTTTCTCGATCCACAGCTGGCAAACTGCAGTTTGAACCAGACATGAGCAACTATATACATAATGAAACTTCAACTAAGCAAATTCTCTGAACTCAAAGATTTCCCGCAAATTAGGCATGTCCTAGGAATCCACTCTTGATAAAACCGACGCTGAGTCGCCCTAGACAGTCGCATCTACGCATTTGAAGGCTTTGACAATGCTGAGTGCTGAATTTGTAATTTCAAACGTAAGTTCTGGTTATTTTAAGCTATTCCTGTCTCTTTGATGGCACTGTAATGAAAGAACCTCGGAGAGTGTTTTTGTTCTCTCATTAGTGTTTCTAGCAAAAAAATAATTTAAAAAATACTCATTTTATTTGTGGGAATTTTCCATTATCTAAAAAATGTATCCATTCCATAAAAGGATCAGTTATTAAAAGTATTCATCAGGACATACAGAATAGAAGCCAACTGTCCGGCTTGACTTCTCATTAATCAAAAATGACTTAGGCTTTTCAATTTCCTGTGAAATCAACATACAATTTATCTGTTGATAGATGTGCAGCTACAAACCATTAACAACAAACCCATGAATCTCTGTGATCAGGTCATGGGTTCATCAGTTTCAATGAGATGCAGCAAATGGGTAAAGGCCATTCTAACTTATATCTCTGGGCACTGGGGAACTGTTTGTATAATATAAGAATTCCCCCAAGCCAGGCTCGGTGGTTCAGCCTGTAATCCCGCGCCTTGGGAGGCTGAGGTGAGTGGATTGCCTGAGCCTGCAGGTTCGAGACCCGCCTGGGCAATTTGGCGAGACCTCATCTCTACAATAAATCAAAAAATTAGCTGGGCATGGTAGCACATGCCTGTAGTTCCAGCTACTTGGAAGGCTGAGGCGGAAGAATCGCCGGAGCCCAGCAGGTCAAGGCTGTGGTGACTGGGAGCATGCCACTGCACTCTAGTCTGGGTGACAGAGTGAGACTCCAACTCAAAAAATAAAAATAAAAAAGAATTGCCCCAAAAGCCAAGATCCTAAAATGCATACTTCGCTGCTCTGGAATGCTACATTTGAGTCATTCCTTTGGATTAGATGAGGTCTTTGGAATTAAAAATAATTGAAATCTACACTATTGGCAAAAATGTATTCCTCCAATCCTCATATGGAGGGATCTCCCTAGAACAACATACATGACCTCACCCCACATTCTCCCTCACTCCTCTCATTGGAAGGACTGGCCTCATCGTACTTCCTGCATTTCAGCAATAAACCCTCTAAAAGACAAAAACAGACCACTATGAACCCTGATTTTTTTTTTTGAGTTGGAGTCTCACTCTGTCGCCCAGACCGGAGTGCAGTGGCCGCTCCCGGCCATCGCAGCCTTGACCTGCTGGGTTCCGGCCATCCTTCCACCTCAGCCTTCCAAGTAGCTGGAACTACAGGGGCGTGCTACCACACCCGGCTTATTTTTGATTTATTGTGGAGATGAGGTCTTGCTTGCCCAGGTGGGTCTCGAACCTGCGGGCTCAGGCATTCCATTCACCTCAGCCTCCCAAAGTGTGGGATTACAGGCTGAGCCACTGAGCCTGGCCCCTGATTATATTTTAACATTATTTAAGTAAAGTTTTCACTGGAGTATAATACACATACAGAAGAGTACACAAGTTCACAATTCAATTAATTTGTATTGAGTATACTTACTCATGAAACCACCATCAGATCAAGAAATTAAACATCAGCAACAACCCAGAAGAATCCCTTGTGTCTTCCCTCAGTCATTTTCCCATAGGTGGCTTTAAACAACAAAGATTAGTTTTGTCTGTTTTTGAAATGAAATATAAATGAAATCCTAGAGTATTGTGCCTGGCTTTGTGGTCTGACTACCTTTGGTCCACATTATGTCCCTGAGAGAACACATGTTGTTCCTCGTGGCTGTAGTTGTTCAGTCCCTGCTGTGTACTATTCCATTGTGGGAATATGGCACAACTTTATCCATCAGATTGTTAAAGGAGATTTGAGGTGTTTCAAGTTTGGGGCTATCACAAATAATGTTACTATTAAAGTGCGTGTATATGTTTTTGATGCAGTCATGCACAAATTTCCATTGACTATCTACCTAACTGATTGCCTTTTGACTACTGATAAAGATGAGTCAATGAAGCTTCCTGCTAGGGAACTGTTTATTTGTTTAGTTCATATCTATTGAATGATACACTGCACCATCTTCCGTTCCTATTGATTGGTTCCAGAGTAAAATGAGGAAACATTACCGCCCACAGAGAACTTTCTCATAACTGTGCTCAGCTGGAGAAAGAATTATATGACCCGCCCAGTGGGCTCATTTAGCTAAGATGGAATTTTATGGAAGAGAACAGCACCTGTTATGAATAGAAATGAACTGTGATGAGGCTAGATGTGATGGAAAGGACTAGACTCTTCTGGGGGACACCGTGAGCATGAGAACTTGGGTCCCACCTGCTATTTGCTCAGCCTGGGGACTAGTATGAGAGACCAGCAACTTATATAAGACAGAAATACCAGCCACACTCAGTTGTATGGGGTTTGGGTTTTGTCAATTTACTGCCAAACTTTGTGTGCCAGCATCAAGCAATGTCATGCAGAGCCCCACCCCGCCCCGCCACTGTCCGCTAAGTGGTAGGGAGGCTGCCCCCACCCAACATGCTGGTTTGAACAGACCATCACAACATATGCCTCTGTGATGGGCAACAGTGCAGTGGGAGGTCACAGAGACAGAGAGATTAAGAGTTAACAATAGAGATAACAGTAAATTTCCTCTCTCCTACTAAGTGCTTTTTCATGGGCCATTCTGCTTCACTGTGTCTCCATTTTTTGACAAAGAGGACCATCCTGATGCCACTTATTTCACAGGCCCTATGGCTATTCTTGGACCTACCTTCTCCTACTGTGGGAGCATTGTTGCCAACTCAGCTGCTGTTGCAAACATTAAATTCAACATTGTATCTGGCCATGAAATTTTGTATTATTCTGTAAGTAAACAACAAAATTGGTGATTTTGAAAATGTACTTATGAAAATGATTATCAAGATTTTTTAAATTGCCATTTATAGATTTTTTAAATTTCCATTTATAGATAAGCTTAGAGAATGTGTATACACACCTGCACACACACATAAGCATGCATGCACACACACATCATCTCCATCACCACAAATGGGGCCCAGTACGCTCTCACGAGCTGTGAAACCAGTCCTGATTTCTGGGTCTAACACAAAAGAGGCCTAAACTCTAGATTATTTTATTCAACAAAGATTCATTCTAAAATACTTATTGAGCACCTAATGTGTACCAAGAAATTATGAGATTACCAGCAACAGAGACATACTTCCTCCGGTTAGAGTCCTACACTCTACATAATTATTTGCACAGAATCTCACTCCTCAGAGAATATCTGGTAGAACACTTACCCTCAAGAAACTTCACTGCAAAAGGGTTCTGTGGTCAAGTAAGTTTTGGAATCCCTGCCTATCATGATACTTCTCGACATTAAATTGTTCATTTTGTGTGTGTGTGTGTTGGAGTCTCACTCTGTCGACCAGACTGGAGTGCAGTGGCCGCTCCCGGCCACCGCAGCCTCGACCTGCTGGGCTCCAGCGATCCTTCCGCCTCAGTCATCCAAGTAGCTGGAACTACAGGCGCGTGCCACCACGCCTGGCTAATTTTTGATTTATTGTAGAGATGAGGTCTCGCCAAGTTGCCCAGGCGGGTCTCAAACCCGCGGGCTCAGGCCATCCACTCACCTCAGCCTCCCAAAGGCGCGGGATTACAGGCTGAGCCACCAAGCCCAGCAAATTGTTCATTTTTATTAATAAAAAATGCTTAGGGCTATTAGTACAATATCTTTGGAGACAAAAGTTTCTACATCAGCCTTCATGGTAGCTCTAACCCAACAATGCCAGTGTTCCTAATCCCAGTAATGGCTAGTTCTTACTTATATTTCTTTGTATAAAATTTAAGCAAAACTCTATAAGACATGAAGGTGGGAGATGGCAGGAGTTGGGAGAGAGAGAGATGCATACACACATATCAGTGTATGTATCACAGCAATACATTTTCAGTTCAAGACTTTTAAAGTAGGCTTTACCTCAATGTAAATATAAAGGATTTAGATTATGTGAATGACTGGGAAGAATGAGGTTTCATCCCTCAACACAACAAAATTTCACACTCAGTTTTTTAAAAGCATAAACCATTTAAAACCCACTTTCCTTTATCAAGAGTTAAACCTGGCCGGGCTCAGTGGCTCAGCCTGTAATCCCGCACTTTGGGAGGCTGAGGTGAGTAAATTGCCTGAGCCCGCGGGTTCGAGACCCACCCGGGCAACTTGGCGAGACCTCATCTCTACAATAAATCAAAAAAATTAGCCGGGCATGGTAGCACACGCCTGTAGTTCCAGCTACTTGGAAGGCTGAGGCAGAAGAATCGCCAGAGCCCAGCAGGTCGAGGCTGCGGTGCCCAGGAGCGGTCCCTGCACTCTAGTCTGGGTGACTGAGTGAGACTCCAACTCAAAAAAAAAAAAAAGAGTAAAACCCAAGAAATTTACTTCACTGAAGCCAAAGCAGGAGGATACTGCCAGAAAATTGCATATACATAATTCAGGCAAAGTAGTATCCACAGAATTCCCTGGCAGGATGAATATGGATCATTCAAGGGAACCATGAGTTCTTCTTTTCAGGAAATGTTTAGAACAAGATAAAATCCTTTTGGAACCATCTAGCAAATCTCCTTGAACGTCAAGAGATAAACAAGAAGAACAACCAATCTTTCTCAAACCTCTTCAAAGCGTGTTATCACTGGGTCAGAAATATAGTAGGAAAGAGCACTGACAAGACAGAGTCAACTTTAGGTGATGGCCATATGTCAAGCCTTCCAGTCAGCTGGAATGGTCTTTGGGCCTGTTCCTTTTCACTGTGAAGATTTATTACAGAAGGTTCTCAACACATAGAGCGCTTAATGTTCCTCTTGGGCCCCCCTCAACCTGCACTTAGTTTGATGAATCGCTTTAATATGCACTAAAGGATTGAAAAATTAAAAAGTAATGTGTGCTGATCAGTAAGAGCTTTAGGAAAAGTCTCCATTTCTCAGTTTTGTTTGACCATAAAGGGAAACTTGCTTGTGGTTCAAAAGTGTACTAAGTAAAAAGACTAATAATGTAGAAACTAAGCTCTGACTGAACCAAAGTCATTGCCAACTGGTATATCACAAAGCAGAATGAGCCAATTAGCCCCTGAGTTTCTGTGTCTTGTGATTTCACATAATGAATTGCCAGAAAGAGGGGCAGCCAGAGAGCTGACACAGTCCACAAAGATGCTCATGGTTGGTTGGAAGAAATTTGGAGATCAGATCTTATGGCCCTTGTCCCTTCTATCTTATTCCTAACCTGGGTTATCCCAGGGGGCACTTGAATCTGCAGGAGCAGCTGAGAGGGAGTCCCCATGTCATTCTGATTTGATGGGCATGGCTAAGAGATAGCCTGACTATAAACGTCTCCCCCAACTCCAACCACCATGGAGCTAGAAACCCCTTCTTTTGAGCATCTTATTGAGATAAGCCCTGGAAGCCTTCTTTTTTTTTTTTTTTTTTTTTTTTGAGTTGGAGTCTCACTCTGTCGCCCAGACTGGAGTGCAGTGGCTGCTCTCGGCCACCGCAGCCTTGACCTACCGGGCTCCAGCAATCCTTCCGCCTCAGCCTTCCAAGCAACCGGAATTACAGGCATGCGCTACCACGCCCGGCTGATTTTTTGATTTATTGTAGAGATGCGGTCTCCCTGCCCAGGCGGGTCTCGAACCCGCGGGCTCAGGCGATCCACTCACCTCAGCCTCCCGTAGGAAGTGGTAGAGCATTATGATTAATGTCATTAGCAGATGACAACTAGTAGAACCACATAAATCAAATTATCTGGTTTCTATACCTATGAGCATTCCTCCAGAGAAGGATAAAGGTAGACTTGGGGAGGGCAACTTAAGGCCAGAAAAAAACCAAAGCAAACACGGTTCATTTCAGGGCTTCCCTACATCATCTCCTGGGAATGGCAATCCAAAATTAAGCCATCTTTGATTGTGACAGCCACTGTGTCTTGACTGCTTCCTCCTAGGCATTTGACTGCATAGGAAAGGGAGTGAACTGACAAGTCTGCATTATGTTAATTGTGTTATGACAAGTTCTTATCAATACTACTATCTATCCAGAAGGAAATTCTGTTTATGAAAGTTGAGATCTATACTGTCTGGATAGATTATCTTTGATAAGAACTATCTTACTTAGCAGAAGTCAAGAATTTCTGTTCAATCTGTTCTGTGCTGTAGCCGGGGAAAGCAAATTTTTTTAATGAAGAAAAGAATTTCTGTTCCCATTTCTAAGAGTAAAACCTTCTAGAGTGAAAAGAATACTTCTAGCTCTCATCTCTAATAGCCTATGTTCTTGCCCTTTGTGTAATTACCTAGTCAACAAATGACTTTCTCTAATCTTTAATAGCATTTTCTGTCTTTTTGAAGTGTTGCTTCTTCCAAGATTGGCACAAGGTACTTGGACACACCTGTGCATGCCTGAAAGCCTCACCCACTCTGCTACTCTCTCCTTGTTCCTCCTTCATGAGTCGAATCTTCCTAAGTCACTCTTTTTTCTCTCCAGTAGTTTTTGTTGTTGCTGCTGTTTGTTTGGTTGGTTTGGTTTTTTATTTTTATTTTTATTTTTTTTATATATTTTTTTTGAGTTGGAGTCTCACTCTGTCACCCAGACTGGAGTGCAGTGGCCACTCCCGGCCACCGCAGTCTCGACCTGCTGGGCTCCGGCGATCCTTCCGCCTCAGCCTTCCAAGTAGCCGGAATTACAGGTATGCACTACTATGCCCAGCTGATTTTTTGATTTATTGTAGAGATGAGGTCTCGCCGCCCAGGCGGGTCTCGAACCCACGGGTTCAGGCAATCCACTCACCTCAGCCTCCCAAAGGTGCAGGATTACAGGCTGAGCCACCGAGCCCGGCTGGTTTTTTAATTTTAGATTAGTAGAAGTACATGTTTGTTACAAGGATAAGTTGCATACTTTTGGGGATTGGGTTTCAGATGGTCCATTCCCCAAATAATGAGTATTGTAGCCAATAGGTAACTTCTGAACTCTAACCCTCCTCTCTACCTCCCCTCTTTTAGTGTCCTTTTATTTTCATCTTTGTGGTCATTTAGCTCCTGCCTGCAAGTGAGAACATGTAGTGTTTGGTTTTCTGTTTCTGAGTGAGTTCACTTAGGAGAATATTCTCCAACTCCATCCATGTTACTGCAAAGGACATGATTTTGTCTTTTTTTTTTTTAATGGCTGTGTTGTATTCCATGGCATATATATATACCACATATTCTTTATCCAGTCTATTTTTGATGGATATTTAGGTTGGTTTCATGATTTTGCCATTGTGAATAGTGCCACAATGAACACATGAGGATGGGTATCTTTCTTTAGACAACAATTTATTTTCTTTGGGTAGATCCCTAGTAGTGGGATTGCTGGGTAAAATGGTTGTTCTATTTTTAATTCTTTGAGAAATCTCCATAGAGGCTGAATTTGTTTACAATTCCACCAACAGTGCATGAGCATTCCCTTTTCTCTGCAATCACACCAAGGTCTGTTGTTCTTTGACTTTTTAATAACAGCCATTCTGACTGGTATAATATGAGATGCTCTTTGTGGTTTTAATTTCCATTTCTCTGATGATTAGTGATGTTGAGCATTTTTCAAGTTTCTTGGCCACTTGTGTGCCTTCTTTTGGGAAGTGACTATTCATGTGCTTTGCCTGCTTTTGGATGAGTTTTTTGTTTTTTGTGTGTTAAGTTGTTTGAGTTTCTTGTAGATTCTGGATATTAGTCTCTTGTCTGAGGCTTAGTTTATAAGTGATTTCTTCCATTTAGTAGATTTTTTGTTCACTCTGTTGATCATTTATTTTGCTGCGCAGAAGCTGTTTAGTTTAATTAAGTCCCATTTGTCTATTTTTGTTTTTGTCTTGTTTGCTTTTAAGGTCATAACTCATCATAAATTGTTTGCTTGGGCCAATGTCTGTAAGAGTTTTTCCTAGGGTTTCTTCTAGGATTTTTTATAGTTTCAGGTCTTATAGTTAAGTCTTTAATCCAACCTGAATTAATTTTTGTATATGGTAATTTTTGTATAGGGGTCCAACTTCATTATTCTGCAAATGGCTAGCCAATTTTCCCAGCACCCATTATCGAATAGTACATCCTTTCCCCATTGTTTATTTTTGTTGGCTTTGTCAAAGATCAGTTGGTTTCGGTATGTGGCTTTATTTCTGGGTTCTCTATTCTGTTCCACTGATCTATTAGTCTATTCTTGTACCATTACCAGACTGTCTTAGTTACCACAGACTTTTAGTATAATTTGAAGTCAGGCAATGTGATGCCTGGCAATTGTTCTTTTTACTTAGGACTGCTTTGGCTATTCTCATTTTTTGTTGTTGTTATTCCATATAAACTTTATTTATTTACTCACTCTGTCGCCCAAAGAAGAAGGAGTGCAGTGGCATGACCACGGCCACTTCAGCCTCAACCTGTTGGGCTCAGGCAAACCTTCAGCCTCAACCTTCCAAGTAACTGGAACTACAGACGCACACCCCCACACCTGGCTAGTTTTTTTCCTTATTGTAGAGACAAGGACTTGCCATCTTGCCCAGCCTGGTCTCAAACCCCTGGACTCAGGCAATATTTTCACTTCTGCCTCCCAAAGTACTGAGATTACAGGCATGCACCACCACGCTCATCTTTCATATAAACTTTAGAATTGTTTTTTTCTGATTCTGTGAAAAATCTTTGTTGCCATTTTGCTCAGGATTGCATTGAATCTGTAGATTTCTTTGGGCATTATGGTTATTTTTACAATATTGATTCTTCTGATCCATGAGCATGGGATGTTCTTTAATTTGTTTGTGTCATCTACAATTTCTTTTATCAGTATTTTATAGTTCTCCTTGTAGAGCTCTTTCACCTCCCTGGTTAAGTATATTCCTAGGTATTTTGTGTGTGTGTGTGTGTGTGTGTGTGTGTGTGTGTGTGTGTGTGTGTGACTATTGCAGATTGGATTGCACTCTTGATTTGATTCTCAGCTTGAACTTTATTAGTGTATAGAAATGCTACTGATTTTTTTTATTTTTATTTTAAAGATGTGGGTTACAGTTCAAGGTTAGGTATACAAATTGTTATTATACAGGTAAAGTTTGCTACTGATTTTTGTACATTGATTTTGTATCCTGAAACTTTACTGAAGTCGTTTATCAGGCTTAGAAGCCTCTTGGAAAAGTCTTTAAAGGTTTTCTAGGTTAACAATCATGTCATCAGCAAACAGATAGTTTTACTTCCTGCTTGCTGATTTGAATGCCTTTTATTTGTTTCTCTTCCCAATTACTCTTGGATTTCCAGTGTGATATTGAATAGGAACGGTTCCAGTCGTTTTCTAAAATACTTTTCTACTTGGAAGATAAGTAATTAGTACATGTGAATGCCCCCCATAAACAAAATGTCTGTAACTGATTCCAGTTACTTCTTATGCACCTGCCGCCACCCCTTGGATTTCATGAAGCCAAAAACACCACCATCATTGACACTGCCATGGTGTGTGTCTACTCTCACTTCCCCATAATGATGCAAAAGTTCCTCTCAGACCTCAAGGCCAGTCAGCCCCGCTATGTTTCCTGTGCTTGCCTTCCTTGGTCTCAACAGCATAGCCCACAACTTGGCAAGACCTCATCTCTACAATAAATCAAAAATTAGCCGGGCGTGGTAGCACGTGCCTGTAGTTCCAGCTCCTTGGAAGGCTGAGGGGAAGGATCGCCGGAGCCCAGCAGGTCGAGGCTGCGGTGGCCGGGAGCGGCCACTGCACTCCAGTCTGGGCGACAGAGTGAGACTCCAACTCAAAAAAAAAAAAGTAATCCATATCTATAAATCTAAATGTTCTAGTAGCCACATTTAAAAAGTAAAATTAAATGGGTGGGATTTGTTTTAATAATATATTTTATTTAACTCAATATATCCAAACAGCAACATGTGATCAAGATAAGAAAAATTATCAGTGCCATATTTTACATTCTTTTTTTATTACCTCTTTGGAATAAAATGTATATTTTACACTGATGGCATGTCTCAATTTTTTTTTTTTTTTTTTGAGTTGGAGTCTCACTTCGTTGCCCAGGCTGGAGTGCAGTGGCACACTCACAGCCACCCCAGCATTGACCTGCTGGGCTCCTGCAATCCTTCCACCTCAGCCTTCCAAGTAACCGGAACTACAGGTGTGCATTACCACACCCAGCTAATTTTTTATTTGTTGTAGAGACACAGTCTCATCAAGTTGCCCGGACTGGTCTCAAAACCCTCAGACAATCCATTCACCTCGGCCTCCCAAAGTGCTGGGATTACAGGTTGAATCACTGAGCCCGGTCCACATCTCAATTTTATTGGAAGTACTTGGTCCGTAACTAGGTTTCATAAAATTTACAATGGAAAAGTAGATTCACAAACACAAGCTGTTCCAAAAACACTTAAAAGTTTTCCAATAACCAAATTAGTACCCATTTTTAAATTTAAATTAATGAAAATTAAAAATCAGTTCTACCTGCAGCCAGACTCCTGAGAAGCTGTTCTTCTCCCACACCCCGTGTAGCTTCAGAATCAAGTGGGGGTGTTGCATTTCTCTTTGTTCATTTATGCCACTCTCAACTATGCTTGTAAAATGTCTTCCTTCTTTGAAGCTCCATCTCCTCTGGCTCATCATTGCCTACTGACCACTGAGTTTTCTCCTTCCACTTACCAGACTCTGGCATCTGGTTTCCTCTCTTCCTCTCACCCCAAGTCCTTCCACTCTCTGGATGATCTCAGTATTCTGTGTCCCAGTCAACAACCTCAGAGTTTGCTGACCCCTGAATTCCAGTGACCTTCAATTCCTTTCCATCCAGCAACTTAGATCAATGACTACCTTCTAGATTTGGTCATAACCCCAAACCACTCCACACCTCAAATCAGGTGCTCACCCTGCTTGATGTCCATGCTCCCCTAAGATCTGAGACTTTACAGAAACTTCCCTTTCCTCCCAGTCAAACCCCTAACCTCTATCCTCACAGCACAGAGGACTGAGGAACAAGTTCCCTGCAACCAAACTCCCTGGGGTTGCATCTAATCTCTGCCACTTGCTAGCCATGTGACTTGGAGCAAGTTATTTAACCTCTCTGCACTTTATTTTTTCCCTGTCTAAAATAAGGATAGCAACTCTATCAGGGAGGCTCTGTGAAAATCAAAAATAAAACACTTAGTAACATGCAGTCATTATATAAATTTGTTCAATAAATTTTTCTACCCAGCCAGGGTAGAACAATACTCTCCTCAGCAAACTCAACTGTTTTTTTCCTTTGTCCTTCTGCCCTACCCACTAGGCAAAACCACAACCCTGGTCAATGCTGCTGGCTGCTTTCTTGTTATCTACACCAAGGCAACTAAGCCCTACTGGAGAAAATTCAGTGTCTCTGATGTCAGCATTACTGGATGAACAATTGTCTTCAGCCAGCCCTACCTATCATTTTCTACACATAACTAGCTTTTCGCCCATCAGAACTGAATTCTATGAAGGCCAGGGTAAGCTCTAGCAAAACTCTAATGAGAAATTTGGGGAGAACTGAATATTAGTCATAAAATAAATGGGTTTTCTGCTTGACTTCAAACTGTAGCATAGGTATGTTATAGGAAAATGTAAATGGCTTCTGCCCAGGATAACCCATCTAGGGAGCAGATTTGCCCACAGCCTGGAGGAACTGGAATTTCGTAATCACAACAGAGCAGTGAAGAAGCAAAAGAAAAAAAATTAAAGAAGATGTGGGGAGGAAGCTGAAGAGAGGAATTTTCTTTGGAACAAAGTGAGGCTTTTAGAGGCTAGCTCGAAAGAGAAGTGTCACTGTCCTTACTCTTAAACATGGTATGGTAAGCTAAATAATGACCCCCAAAGATGTCCTCATCCTAATCCCCAGAACCTGTGAATATCATCTTATAGGATAAAAGGGAATATAAAAATGTGATTAAATTAAGGAGTGTGTGTGTGTGTGTGTGTGTGTGTGTGTGTGTGTGTGTGTGTGTCTCACTCTGTTGCCCAAGCTGGAGTGCAATGACCCAATCATGGCTCACTGCTTCCTGGGCTCAGGTGATCCTTCTACCCAAGCTCCTAACTACAGGTGTGCACCACCATGTTCAGCTAATTTTTTTGACTTTTTGCAGAGACAAAGTCTCCTTGTGTTCCCCAGGCTGATCTCAAATTCCTGGTCTCAAGTGACCCTCCTGCCTTGCCCTCCCAAAGTGTTGGAATTACAGACATGAGCCACTGTGCCTGGTCAAAATTAAGGATCTTGAGGTAGGGAGGATATTCTGGATCACCCAGTATAGGCCCTGTCATCCCAAGTGGGAAGCAGAGGTAGATTTAACATTGAAGTGGGAATAGGCACAGCAGAAACAAGAGATTAGAGAGATGTAAGAAAGGGGTCTTGAGCCATGGACTGCCAAGGTAGCCCCTAGAACCTAGGAAAGATAAAGAAACAGGTGTTCCCCTATAGCTTCCAGTAGAAACCAGCCCAGTGGAACTGATTTGGGACTTCTGAGCTCAAGAAGTGGAAGAGAATGAATTCCTGTTGTTTTAAGTCACTGAGTTTGTGGTCATTTGTTACATCAGCCAAGAGGAAATTTATATACACAGGTCGTGTAGAAAACCTCATGTGCTACAGGAGCATTTCTAGGTGACAGGTTTGGGCTGTGCCGCAAGAGAACATGCTCAGGTTTAATCGCTGGGGCCTCAGCCCTGATGCCAAGGTGAGACTCCAAAGGCCAGCCATGAGGACAGCTGTGGACATACGTGGACCTGGATTTGTGTGGCTCTGACAGACGGTACCTCCTAGAAGGAAGCAGTTGCTCAGAGGGAAAAGTGACCAAGGTTTGCCTGGAAAATGCGCACTTTTGGAGCTCCCAGAACTAATTGACTCTTGACATATCTCTCACATTGGGGACCCCACCAGGCCAAATTGAATGGTGTATGTTAGGAAAAAAAAAGTTTTAGGTAGAACCTAAGGAGACAATAGATAGTGCTGGCCTGATACATGGTAAATGTAAAAAAAAATCAGGGTGGAAAGAGAAACAGGTTAAAAATGTTAGAGCTCAGCTGGACCTGCCTCAAAGAAAGGGGAGGAGAGAGGAAAGCACAGACCTTCTGCACCTCTGCTGTTGCAATAACTGGCAGAGAGGGGTGTTCCAACACCTAAAGGTGCACCAGGCCCCCAGAGGCTTAAAAAAATTACATGTTAAGAAAAAGGAAGTCAAGGGGCCAGTGAGGTGTTCGCTAGAGCCCTGGGACACTAGTGCTGGAAATACCAGGCTCAGTCTCAGTTCAAGAATGTGAGGGTGATTCTCTAGCTGAAGTGACTGTAGGCACAGAGTAGAGCAGCCCAATGGTTCGAGGGATCACAGGGCAAAAGAGAGCGGTGTGGGGGTAGGGTCTGCATGTCTCCTTCCAATTCTCCGGGTATAGGAACCACCGCTGAGAACGCCTTGGGATATTGAGGGAGAAAATGTTCAGAAAAGCTGAACCAGCAGAGACTGTGAGGAAAGCATTCGTTTCTGGGCCTTATTGATTATTTACCTGCAAAACACAGCTCACTTTCATGCACAGCACATCCACAGTTCTTACCCAACTCCACCGAGCAGTTGCTCTTATAATTGCAAAACAACATGCTTCTATAATTAATTGTAGGCTTGCAACAACAGCTACAAGAAGGGGAAAAAGAGCAGTTTATATTGAGAACTGGAAAAGAATGTTACCTGAATGACATGGAAGCTGACTTCTCAACCAGGTCATAGACTCCTTGAAGGAGGGGCAGATGGTTCTTCAATGAGGTTCAACCCCCACCGTAAAACTGGGGGTTTGTAGTTGGAAGTCTGGTGGATTTTTGAGCTGCCTATTGATCCCACCCTTTTCTGATTATGGCCATAATTACTGAAGAACAAACAGAGGAGCACTAAGTCATAACAGATTTGTAGTCATTACTCCAGAGCGAACATCTTCTAGAGAATCAAATGCAGGAAACACTAATTGCAATCAACTCAGATCGGGGTTGAAGCTTCTTAACAGAAACTTCTCAACCCAATCCATGGTGGGTCAGCAAGTGATGTAAATCAGGGAAACAGGAGTCTGGTCCAGAGAATAATTTTAACATCCTGACTTTGTTCCATTCATTGGACAATTCACATGCCTGAAGTCATTATCCAATGCCTTGTTATTTTAAAACTTTCATCCAGGTCTCCTCTCCCACACATCCCACCCTCAGGGGTCTGTTTTGCCAAGGTCACTACCAGCTTCAAAGGTCTGTTCCTTGAAGACTCTGGTTCTCATGGGCCTCCCTTTCCAACTGTTCTTAAGAATGGCTAATGGAAGTTAATCATTTTCTTTCGAATTCCTCCACAACTCCACAACTTAGCCTCCACCACCCAAAAAAAGACAAGAAAACACTAATCACTCAAGCCTAAGGAGTCAGAAAGATTTGCAGTGTGGCAAAGCAAACAATAAACAATCTTAAAGTGAATATTAAGGATCCCTGTTCCAAAAGGGTGAGATAAAAATAAAATCCCAGCTGGGTGCAGTGGCTCATATCTGTAATCCCAGCACTTTGGGAGATAGAAGTGAAAAGATTGCCTTAACACAGGATTCAAGACTAACCTGGACAACTTGGTGAGACCTCAAATCTACAATAAATAAAAAAAATTTGCCAGGTGTGGCGACATGTGCCTGTGGTTCCAGCTACCTGAAAGGCTGAGGCAGAAAAATCACCTGAGCTCAGCTGATCATGGCTGTGGTGGCCATTAGAGTGCCACGGCACTCCAGCCTGGGTGACAGAGTGAGACTCCAATTTGATAGATAGATAGATAGATAGACAGATAGATATAGATAGATAGATAAATCCTAAACCCCCTAGCTGACTGAATGGACCCCCTCTTGGCCAAGGGGACCCAAGAGAAACCTTAAAAACTGAGTTCTCTACCATGATGGGATGGGATGTCAGACACACCTCAATACGTCCCTTCCTTGTTAACCTTTAATAAGACTTATTCCTAAGGAGTAGGCAGAAACCAGCTCTAGAAAACAAGAAACAGATAATTCATTCTTTTATTGCCTTTAGTCAATCATCTGAAACTGAGACCAGACACACTCTCCTTTTTGGCTGTTTCACAACTCATCCCTTTCTAAAAACTGACCAGCGTCTCCAGAACAGTTTTGGCCAACACATGGAGAATGCAAGGTGAGGGTTTTCATGTCCTCTGCTTCACCTTTTGACATCAGAGGGCCAAAAACTCCACCTTCAGATCGTGCTAACGCCACCATTTTTTGAACATGTGACCCATGAAGAGGCATGAAGCTCTATTGCATGTGTGCATGTTTCACCTTTCATAAATACTCATGACTCCTCCTACAGCTTATTAAATATGTATGTTCGGTCACCTGTGTCAGCATGAATTTCTTTTCTCTTTCCTCCTCCCTTGAAGTCCTTGCTCTCCACAGAAGCCAGAGGCTTCTCTTCCCAGCCTGTGGTGGCCAGCCTACAGACTGCAATCCTTTATGAGAAATGAAGCTCTCCTTTCCAGATTTATGAATGTCGTGATTCTTCAGTTGACAAGGACTTGCCCATTCTTCCACTGGCAAGGCCTCTTGGACCACCTCTTTCCCCAGACTCCAACCTCCTCTCATGTAATCTGGCCTCAATCCTTACACCAAAATACAAACATCTTTTGTAGGAGACCGAAATATACCATCCCAAAACATACGCTTTGGCAGAGGATTATTTTGAGTTGAAGGTAGTTGAGAAGAAATACATACAAGAAAAGCTAAATGTATAAAGAAAAGGTGTACTCTTTCCCTCTTTACCAGGAAGGACAAGAGTTGGTCATTGAAACAACATTTGGTCCTCATCAGCCTGGATACAGTACCCGAGAAACCTGGATGACAAACTTGGCTGACTCCCACGCGTGCCTCTCCACAATTTATTTTTTCTTTTCTTTTCCTTTTTTTTGGAGTCAGTCTCACTCTCACTCTGGAGTTCAGTGGTACAATCACAATTCATCACAGCCTTGACTTCCTAGGCTCAGAGGACCCTTGCGCCTTAGCTTTTTAAGTAACTGGGACTACAGGTGTGTGCCAACACCATGCTTGGCTAATTTTTTATTTTTTTGTAAAGACAGGTTTCACTATGTTGCCCAGGCTGGTCTCAAATTCCTGGACTCAAGTCATCCTCCTGTCTCAGTCTCCCAAAATGCTGAGATTACAGGCATGAGCCACCTCACCCAGTTCCTCCCTACAATTTGCTGCCTCCTAGAGACTCAAAGTTCTTTTTCTTTGTCTTGATACTTCCCTAAAAATTCCCTGTTCTTTATTGAAGATGCCGTATAGGCCAAAGGTTTGATCCACCTCTTGGAGAATTATTCATTCCCCTGGGTATCTCCCAATTATATATGAAATATATATATTAATAAATTTCTGTTTGTCTTTCTCTTGTTAATCTGTCTTTTGCTACGGGGGAGTGTGTCCCAGATAAGAGATCAAAGAGTAAAGAGAAAGTTCTTTTTCTTCCCCTACAAGGTCATATGAAGATCATATTCCTTCCACACTGCCAGAAACTCATCTCCTGCTCCTAACTGAATTACAACAACTGACCTAGATTAAAACATTGCCCTCCCTAAGACAGTTTCTGGTGCCAATAACTAAGATGAAAAGGTTTTTTTATTCCCAATACTATTCAGATCTGGTTTAAATTGGTTTGGAGAGTTGCTTTTTTTTTTTTTTTTTTTTAGGCCTACTTGTTTTGCTTTATTTTTTAAAGCCAATTAATGTGACTTGTTCCATTTTTTAGTTTACTGCTGCATTTGGCTCAAGTTTCTGCTTCTAAATAAACCTACTCTGATTCACCTATTCCATGCATTTTTGCTTTGTATCATGTTTTGACAAATTCTGACAAAGTTAAAAAGAAATATGAAGCAACCAACTGCCTCTACTTCAAACTTATGTTAAGAAGTTAAATTTTCTTCTTGCTAAGAATAGCCAGCAAAAGGGTACTCATAAATATTAGGAAAAAAAATTTTCTCTAAACACACACAAAAAAAATCACTCCTTTGTAAAATTACTTGTACTAACAGAGTGTAAGAAGTTTATATCAGGTTATTAAATTAGTCACAAATGTATATGCTTCCAATTCTGGGATAACATTGGAACCTATAAATGATCTCATATATACTTGGACCCCCACAGTGCGTTTAAATTCCTTTCATCTCATGGTAAATTTTAAAAACAGAAGAAAAAGAAAGCAGGATTCTTCTAATAGGGATGGATTGGCAACCCTGTTATGTCCTGCAAATCCTGGAGTTTTGCTGTTTTGTTCTGTTTTAACTCTTCCCTTCTTCCCCTCACTTCCCACCTCTACTCCTCACCTATCTCAGGAGTTCCATGTCTCTACTTTCTAGTCATCCCCTTAAAGAGTGAGTTCTATTTGAGTGGAAGTAACTAATTTAGTGAAAAGAACACAGATATATGGTTATTTAAATTCTGGCTCTGTCATTTCTAGTCATATAAGCTTAAACAAGTTACTTAGTCTTTTTGAGATTCAATTTTCCCATCCATAGATTGGAGTTACCAGATAATTTATCCAAAATCTTGAAACTAGTAAAATTAATTACCTGGGCTTCTTTCAGTTTAGTACTCAGTTTTCCTTTCTATTGTCTGAAATTTTTTAAAATTTACATTGTAAATTTTTGTCCAATAGAAAGGCAAATGATTTGCATCCAGTAAAGATATAACCACAAAGATAATGGTTTGTGGCCTTATTGAACATTACTCGGGTTTATATCCTACCCAGCAATCTCATCTCAAAATTGCCTACAAACTACCTCACTTCTCAAATGCTCCCTGAACTAGAGTTCACATCTTAATGGCTCTTTCATTAATTGGTGTAGTAAATAAAATCTTACTGGCATAAGACCCATGATTTTATCTTTCTGAAAATTATGCCTTAACAGAGGTAATCACCTCTGTCCCCTTGGATTATCAGAGGATTCAACGAAGTGATACAATAATGCTAATAATATTTATATTTTATTGACCACTTACTCTGTGCCAGCACTGCTCCTAGACATTCATGTTACAGTGGCACAACCTTGTAAGGTAAACATCATCCCCATTTTATAGACAAGCAAACTGTGGCGTAGCTGATAGAACAAGTTACCTAAGGTCATAAAGCTAGTGAGTGTCAGAGCTGGTATAAAACTATTCAAGAAAGGTAAGGGACCTAAGTGCCCCTACTTGGCAGAAGCCTTTCTCTTCCTTTTCTAGGACTTTAGTTGTCCCTAAGATTCAACCTCTGAAGAGAACATGGTAGTTAACAACTCCTGACCAGCCAAGCATTTGCTGGGTAATCAGTAGATTGCCTGAGTGGAACCACCTTCCCTCCAGCCATTCACCCAGCCACACCATCCCCTCATCCAACCTTCCTTCACATTCAGCTCCAGAACACGTCCACCAGGTATTACCCCAGCCTCTAGGGATGTTCCTTTCTCTGAACTCTGACAACAGTCTTTAAGAAATTAAAAATACTGAAGCACTCTGTTAATTACTATTGCCAGTAACAAGATGCCCCTCGAAACAGCCTAATACTTGAGGAACTGCAATTAACTTAAGGGAAGACAAGGAGACACCTGGAGAGTTTCTTTATGTCATTGTTCTCGGATAACAATTCTCATGGCTGAAAAACTGGTTATTCTGTCCCAGGCTTATATGAAAGAAAGGAAGATGCAAGGATAGAACTTTCCCTTTCCCACGTGCATAACACAATGATTACCACCCACACTTTTGGAAAGAAGAAATAGAACATTACCAGAAAAGACAAATCAGCTGGCCCTAGTAACCTTCACCTTCAACCTAGAAACATATGTTCCATTCTGTCTTCTCTTTGTGCCTTGCTGTCCTTAAGTGCTGAAGGATCCTGACTTTTCTAGTCATCCTGATGCCTAGGTCTCTCTCCTGTGTTCAGCCTCAAAAGACCTGAGAAATAGCCATGATTACACCACTGACACATATCACCTGAAAGATCAATCCCTCGGAGTCGGGGTTCTCAAAGTGTGGCTGCAGACTCTAGAGTGTCCCTGAGACCCTATTGGGTGGTCCATGCAGCTGAAATTGTAGTCATTACAATACTGAGACATAATTTGCCTTTTCCACTGTTTCTCACACTTGCTGCAACACTATTGGGTAAAACTGCTTCCATGATACCACAAATAAAGGCAGTGGCACCAAGCTGTGCTAGTGATCATTGTATTTTTTTCCTACCATTTACTTATAGTTAAGAAAAATGCCAGTTTCACTTAAAATCTCTTGATGAATCCATTAAAAAAAACAACCAGCAATTTTATGAAATCTCAACCCTCACACAAATTTCTAAAAACCTTTGTGTCAAAATAGCACATAAAGCACTTCTGTGATCTTAAGATTGTCTCAAGGAAAAAGCACTTTGATAACCAAGTTGAAAGCAGAACTAGCTGCATCTCCATGGAAGGCCATCTTATACTTGAAAGCATGACTGACACACAAACTGGTTGCTGGACATTTTCTCTACATCACACCAAATAAGCCTGTCACGCCAAGGAAAACTGATAATATTTGTTGGCAATGACAAAAATTTGTGTTCTCAAGCAAAAATTAGAGTTTTAGGAAACTTCTATTCACCATCATGACCTTGAAAGCTTCTGAATATTTGAAGACTTTTCTGATGAGATGGGTGATGACACCAACGATTGTGATTTTTTTATATCATATTAACAATATGCATCAACATTTGGAAAAGCTGCATAGCTCAGCAACCCAATATTTTCCAAATGATTAATGCATTATGCTACAAAATCCCGTACAGATTTTTTTAAAATACATTCAAAGAGAGAACAATGGGTTTTAATGGACAGAGGACAAAGAAAGTATTGATTTGTTCTCAGACTCTACATTGCAAGTAACTCTCAAGAAACTGTCTCTTGTAGAGTTGTGGTTTAGTATCCAAGAAGAATATCCTGAGTTATCTGAAAAGGCTAATGAAATACTTGTCTTTTTTCCAACTCAATATCTGGCTGAATCCAGATTTTCTTCACATGCTTCAACCAACACAACAGATTGCAACAGATTGAATGTGGAAACAGATATGAAAATCCAGTTGTCTCCATCTAAGCCAAACAGAGAGATTTGTAAAAACGTAAAACAATCTCACTCTTCTCACTAAATTTTTGTTTTGAATAATAAGATATTTTTCATAAAACATCTGTTATTTAGGTTAAAAGTAACAGGTTTATTATTTTTATTTTTAAATATTTTATTTTTAAATATGTCCATTTGAAGTACTAATACGGTGGCCGGGGTTTAGGGATCCCTGGGTTAGAGGACTGTCCCTAAGTACGGAATAAGAATAATTCCCATTTATATCAGAAGCTGCCCTAACACAATGTCTCTCTTTCTTTATCTGTACCATATCCCTCTCTGCAGCAAAATATAAGCATCCTTGTGGATAAGAACCATGACTTCTCTTTCAACTCTGCCAAGTGCCTAACACGTGGTAAATACTTTATGTTATGGATAAATTTTCATCAAGAAAATATATATCCTAAGAGGCTATGTTCTTCTGTAGATGGACTCAGTCAACTTGTTGTAGCACTTAGATGGCTCAGGATGAAGCACACACTGCCTCTTTCAGGAAGGATCATTCTCTTCAACCAAAAGGGCCATAAGGAGGGGAGAGGACTTCCCTCTGGCCAGCCAGACCAACCCAGACTTTCTCAATCTGATATTGCAACCAGATCCCCCACACCTGAGCCAAAATTTTGCATCAAGAAGCATAATAAAACAATTAATATATGCATAGCAAATAAGGAGGAGGCAGTTGAGTTTAATAATTTTACATTTGTATAGCAATTTGTCCTTTCCAAATCATTTACATCTCTCACTGGATTCTCACAACACCACTGTGAGATGGGGTGACCATTATTACTTCCCGTTAACCAACACGCCAGCTGAGGCAAGGAGAGATGAAATCACATACCAGAACCTATACAACAGCTTGGAGCCTCTTTAACACTGGAAGCCAGGTCTCTTGACCACCAGCAATGGTGCTCTTTCCATTCCCTGTGGGCACTCTGACTTCCATTGCCATTTTGGTGTTGAAGCGGACAAGAAAGCCAGCAGCCATCTTTGCTCCTTTATTCTTGTTTCTTGTAAGTTCTGCTCTAATTCTTGGGTTCAGATACAAGACTACTTGATTCTTAAGTAAATTACATCTTGGCCTGGGATATTTTCACCTTAAAAATATGTCCAATATGTCTAGGTGGTTTCTTATCGTTACCCCCACAAATCACAAGTCAATACACCTTCTCCAGAAACAAGCAAACTTTGCTCTGTGGTATAGTAATGTAATTATTTGCCGTCTCTCTGGTCTCTTGCCTAGTAAGGTCTGTCAAAGTGCTGACGTTGTAGCAGATAGAGACGTGTATACTCTGGCAGTACATATTTCTATATTGTCCAGATGGTTTGTTAGATAGAGACCAAGTCTGGAGAGCACCTTCCAACTGTTAGAAAGATATAGGAGCTGAAAACCAAAATACTCAAAATTTCAGGGCTTCCTGTTTCATATCACTCATTGTTCCAGGTGTCTGAAATAACAATTTTGGGTCCAGAACACTACTAGTACAGCACGTGGGTGGAAAGCCTTCTACGACTCTATGAGTAAGATTGTGGTGGTTATACACAGGCACACTTGTTTTTGTCCCTAGGCTACAACTATACAGAATGTATTAAGAGGTTGGAAACAGTCTGGATGCATATTTTCAAAGACATTATGGGTCATTTTTAAGCAGGGAAGATTTGTACTCAGATTTGATAGGCCACCTTCATAATAGTGATAATCAAGTTATGACTGATTTCACCAGGAATCTCCCCACCTTCACCCACGTCAAACCATGGAGATGAGAACAGTTAGACTGTCCTCATCTGATATCCAGCCTCCCATTCAGAACTCAGGTCTTCCAGAGATGTGCATCTAGCAGAGGTTTGCTCCAGCTTGAGGTTAAAGGGAAGCAAAATATGCAACCCCAAAATTTGCCACTTTGGCATAAGGATTATTTTGAGTTGAAGGCAACTGAGAAAAACAGATACAAGAAAAGCTCTCTGCTCTCCTGCTATTTGTCCAAAAGCAGGACATAAATTTGCAAAGCTCCCCCCGCCTCCTCTCTCTACCAGGATGGACAGAACTTAATCATGAGAGACAAATGTAGACCCTCTTTAGCACAAAGACAGCATTAGAGGAGTCTGCAAAAACAAATGTCACTAGCTAACCCTTACCTTTCACTAGTTTCTCCCATATATTTACCTCCCCATCATTTGCTGCCTGTAGAAGCTCAAAGTTTTTTTTTTCTTTTGCCTTGTTATTTATGTAAAAAGCTATTGTTCAGCCTGGGCAACATAGGGAGACCTCATCTCTACAAAAAGTAATAATAAAAATATTAGCCAGGCGTGGTGATGTGTGCCTGTAGATGTGTCCCAGCTACTTGGGAGACTGAGATAAAACGGTCACCTGAGCCCAGAAGGTCGAGGCTGTGCTGAGCTGTGATCGTGCCAAGTTCTCATCATCTGTTTGAGTTACTTATTTCTGATTGCTGTCTCCTGTGTATGGCCCCAGCCAGTGAATCTAAAAAGCGCAGAAGAAGATATTTTCCTCTTCTACAAGCTCCTTTCAAATGTGTGGATTCTTGATTTCATGAACATTAATTAAGGCTAGAAATGCTGGACTTGAGGCAATTCTGTTTCTTTTTTTTTGTTTTTTTTTTTCCTTTTTTGTTGTTTTTGTTTTGTTTGGTTTGGTTTTTGAGTCAGAGGTCTTACTCTGTCATCCAGGCTGGGATGCAGTGGCACAATCACGGTTCACTGCAGCCTTGATCTGCTGGGCTCAGGTGATCCTTCTACCTCAGCCTCCTGAGTAGCTAGGACTACAAGCACACACCACCATGCCCTACTAATTTTTTGATTTTTTTTTTTTTGTAGAGACAAGGCCTTGCTATGCTGCCCATGCTAGTCTTGAATTTTGGCAGCCTCGGCCTCCCAAGCTGCTGGGATTACAGACAGGAGCCACTGCCACTGGCCACAGCTGCTACTTTAAATTTCAAGGTGATCAGAGTTTGCAGTGGTCAATGGAGAGATCTATCCTACTTTTCACTTCTTATTTCTTTCTCCTGCTTTCAGTTTTCATGTCTGCCAATGCCTCAGGTCCATCAGACAAGCGCCTTCAATGAAACCAAGACACACAGAGCCCTTGGATTGCCCTACTGCTAACTCCTGACTCTGGGAGAATGGGATAACACTGGGTGGGTCATGCCCTAATTACACAGTTGATTTTAGCACATTTCCCAACACAGCTGTTGGAAGCAGAGGCCTACTCAATCAACTCCTCTTGAACTTTTCCCAATGACATGTACACGGTTTTGATGCTGAACTTTGCCAAAACATGACTAGAATGTTCTGAGACTTGGTTTTTGAACTCAGACAGTCCTAGTTTCAAATCCCAACAATGGTCAGGCTTAATGGCTCATGCCTGTAATCCCAACACTTTGGATGGCTGAGGCAGGAGGATTGCTTGAGCCCAGGACGGCCAGGTCGTGGTGTGCCATGATTGTGTCACTATGCTCCAGCTTGGGTGACACAGTAAGACCCCCGGCTCAAAAAAGAAAAAACAATCTCAATAGTACTCCATATGTAGCCCTCAAACAAGTTGCTTAACTCCTCTGAGCCTTGATTTTTTTTTCTTTGTCTGTAAGTGGGGAACAAAAACATCCATTTGTAAAGATTGAAGGAGATATTTTTATGTAAAGCTCCAAGAACAAGGTCTGGTACATAAATGTAGTTCCTCTGCGTTTCATACTATTATCAAAAGTAAGGAGAGAAAGTCAAGTCAGTCACCACAGAAGAGCAATAGCTCTTCCTAAGGACTCTTCACATTACATTTGTTTATCCAGCAGAAGGTACTACACTTAGCCTCTTAGTAATCAAGACTTATAGCCCAGATACACCCCTTTCTTTGGTAAGGAGGAGGATATTGACAAAAGTCTGGAAAGATTAGCTCTCTCAACTGCAGGTTAAACCAACGCTCTTTTTTTTTTTGAGTTGGAATCTCACTGTGTCCAGGCTGGAGGGCATGCTCCCCGACACTGCAGCCTCCATCTGCTGGGCTCAGGCGATCCTTCCGCCTCAGCCTTCCAAGTAGCTGGAACTACAGGCAGGCACCACCATGGCCAGTTAATTTCTTGATTTATTATAGAGGTGAGGTCTCCCCAAGCTGCCCAGGCTGGTTTCGAACCCGTGGGCTCAGGCAATTCTCTCACCTTGGCCTCCCAAATTGCTGGGATTACAGGCATGAGTCACTGTGCCTGGCCTAAACCAATGTTCTTAACTTGGCGGCACCTTAGAATCACCTGAGGAGCTAGAACAATGCCAAGGCAGGTTCTACCCTCAGAGATTCTGATTCAATCGGTCTAGGGTGAGGCCTAAGCACCTATATTTTAAAGGCTCCACATGATTCAAGTGTGTAAAGGGCTAAGAGTCACTGATTCCAGTTGAAAAATACATGGGTTACCCTGAGACTTTCCCAGTCTCTTCTCCATAGATAACCCTGTCAGAGGTTGATTTATAACATTAATGTTAGTTTCCTCAGGGCTGGCAAGCAACTCTAACCAGATATTGTTAGAGGGAACCTTGCTCTATTCAGTTATTCACACTTTGAATTTTAAATTCCGTCTCAAAGTCTCAACCTTCTGATCTTGTGTAAAGGAAATACAGCCTCCACTGTTGATGGTGGGTTAAGGGGGTTAGGCATCTGGCTCTTGTTCTTTCTTTTGTGTTTGTCTTGGGACATTGTGTGCTCCTAACTTGTGGTCATACTTTTATCTATAATTTATTTCCGTGATATCTGTCATTACTGATTCCAGACAGTCCAACAACAATAATTGGTTAAACCTTAAAACATTCAAGCAAAGAAGAAAGCATCATGTATATTCCTCTCTCCTCAAGTGGGAATTAGATTGCATAAGAAACTTTAAAGAATTTCCAGTTTTATTCTCTTGTCTCATGTAGAGAGATCCAAACAGACACCGGGGAAGGAGTTGGAGGAAGAGTAGCTACAGCCAAAAGAGTAAAAGTCCCTTAGAGGAAGAGTTTTCAGACAACCACGTTCTGTAGTTCAGGTTAGTTGAGCCCTGCTGGAACACCAGTGTCTGGTCAAGAAGCAAAGACACTCCAGTAGAGGAATGTCCAGGCTTCTTCCAGGTTTTCCTCAAGGGATCCCAGGTAGATGAAAAGAACTGGTGGCTGTGACTTCTAGTGTGTGCTGCCACCTTCTGGGGAAGGTATTTATTTCAGCCCACAAGCATCCTTAGTAGAAGTTTGTACCACAGCCCAATTTACAGACAGGGAAACAGCCTTTGGGAGGCAAGTCACTCAGCCTCAGCCAAGATCAAGATCAAATCCCTGTCTTCCAAGTTGTGTCTCTTCCACAAACCCACATGTGACTAGGACGATGCTTTTTTTCTTGAAGGCACGAATCTCATTCACAATAAAAGTAGATGTACGTGTCTGCTCTGAAATCACAAAGAACGCTGGCCCAGTCATTGTTGGGCAGATTTCCAAGGGTTGGCTAAGTTCTCTGAGCAGCTGACAGCCTGGTGAATCTGACTGAGCATTAACGATTTGCTCCCTACCCAAGCAAAAACTTTGCATTGTTTGTTCTCTGACACAGTCAATAGAAACTCGCCACATGGGTTCCCTCAGCCTTCAGGCCCAGCTGAAATCACTTATCCTCAGCTGGAGCTGGCTGCATCCAGGTGCCTCTTCACAAGTTTGTCCTTTTTTTCTGAATTATCCCTCAACTCA
Source organism: Carlito syrichta (assembly GCF_000164805.1). NCBI lineage: Eukaryota > Metazoa > Chordata > Mammalia > Primates > Tarsiidae > Carlito > Carlito syrichta. Next base: position 125,667 of record NW_007052779.1, read on the forward strand.
CCTGCAGCAGCTGTCTGTCTCCAAAGACAGCAGAGCAGGGTCCTGGCAGTAATCTCTCATTTTGGAAGAGGTGAGAAGCATGCCCACCTCTCTTCCAGTTCTCTCTCAGATGTTACACTGAGAGATAAGAAGGCCTAGGTGAAGCCACCCAGGTGCAGGGAGCCTTCACGGAAGTCAAAGAGTCCATCACAAGTAGCATGCATTCACTACCACAGAACGAGGTTGATAGGGAGAGTCATGAAAATAGAAGATGCTTTACACCACCACAACGCTTCCAGAAGCCTATTATCAAATTGGGTGGGAGGGATGGTTGATACCAATGTTTGCAACCCTCATCATGCATCACAGTTACTGAACCTTGCTCCCAGAGATGCTGATAGGAAACAGTCAGCAGGACCTTGTAAAAGATGACATGCATTTCTAATGTGAAGCCAGCATTCAGATCCACAGACCTAGGCGAATGCAACCAAGATAAACTGAACATAGTACTCACTCACAAGAGGGTGCTGTGGAGAAATATGCAGCCCAACAAGGCCAGCAACAATTTGGTAAATTATATTAAGGAAAGAGACCTCCAGATAAAAATTTACCAAGAAACACTGATAACAGCGTAGAGCTGTAAAAGACTGGATAACCAGCTGGAAAACATTTGTTATTGGTTTCACAGTCAACAAAGAAAGTAGTTAACAACTCACTGCTAGTGCTTGGTTCCATGACAAACAAAAAGACAGTCAACTATTGCTGTTAACTAACCTGATCTTACAAAAGACCACCATCAAATCAGCACTTCACAAACCTCTGGAAACTTCCTTTCATAGACCACCCCCAGAGACAACTCCCCTGGCCCACACTGGACCCATCCTATAAAAATGACCATCTAGGCCAGACTCGGTGGCTCAGCCTGTAATCCCAGCAGCTTGGGAGGCCAAGGCAAGTGAATTGCCTGAGCCCGGGGAATCGAGACTCACTCGGGCAACTTGGCGAGACCTCGTCTCTACAATAAATCAAAAATTAGCCAGAGGGTGGTCGTTAAGGTGATTGGGTGGTGGTCAGCTCCACAGCATTACAAAGGGGCAAGTAAGCACAGGTACTGATGTCAGGTGATGGACAGCAAGCAGATGGGTGGCCAGTCACATGACTGCTGCCATGGTGATGAGTCTGTGTCATGAATGGCTGATTAGTTTAGCTTGTTTACGCAACAAGCTGGGGAGGGTGAAAGGAGGTAACTATAGAAACCGAGAATAAACTCAGATTAGTGTAGTCTCTTTGCCTTAGCATATCCATTTTTGCTTAGACTTTACCCCTGACATGCTTTGAATCTAGTTCAGGTTAGACATATATAAATTTCCAATAGGCAGGTTTTAGGAAGCGTTCAGATATTCTACTGCAGGCCACGGAGCCCTAAATTGTTCAAGTAACAGTGGGTGGAGACCATGTTCCCACCTGCCTCCTCACCTTTTTGTTCAAACTTGTTAACTATAACAGCTCCATCTGGGGTTGGAACCCAGTATTCTTGAATCCCCAAGTGGCCTTCTCCAGTAGCTCTGGCCCCAACACTCAACAGTCTCCTGGGGAGCTGGGCTGAACTGGGCATGGTTGGAGCATTGCAGGTCAAGGGTAGGAGAATGCTTAAGACATTGGACCAAAGCAGGCCTAACAGACCCTGGGCCTCTTTCCCTTATCCTCGTTTCAGCCTTCTATACTGTATCACTCTGATGATAAATTCCAGGAAATGCTTTCCTAGGAAAAGAGGGGAGAGAGAGGCTGTCTCCTAAGAGCCTCAGGTGGAGCTGACCAAGTCACCCTCTCAAAGTCTTCCCATGCCAAGAGCACATCCGGGCTCATTTTAGCCCCACCCCAACTATGTAAAATAAGAGAGAGAAGCTGTGCTTGAATATCCTAAGGGAGAAGGTTTCCAAGAAGTCTTGCCTTAGGGAGCAAAAGCAGTTCAGCCCCTTTGCATCTAAACGAGAAAGCTCCACATGAGAAACCGTGACCCAGTAAATGTCCCGGAACCTTGCCACCCACTTCACAATGCTCTCCATGGGTGGAGGACTGAGGGGTAAAGGCCTAAAGCATGGAGGTGGGGCAGACAGGAGGCTGAGGTCTCCTTATGAAGCCCAGAACTCGAATAACCCACGCTTTGCCTTTGAGGGCAAGAAGACTATCCTTGGTTTCACCAGGGATCCCCCCCTTCTGTTGTTCATAGGAGCATGTTCTGAAGCTCGAATCTGGGGTCATTTTCTATTTGAAGGTGGTAAGCACTTTGTTCCTAGCTCCTTGAACACTGAATTTTCAAGTTTGCCAATGATTGTCCAAAGCAACCAACAATTTGTTTCTATGTCTGCCTCCCCTACTGGGCTGCAAATATCTTAAGGGGTAGGGTCATTATGTTTTTCGTTTGTTTTCATTGTTTTCTTCTTTTGTATCCCTACTGCCTAGTATATAGAATCTAACACAAGAAGAACTTAATACTTGTTGAATACAAAAATAAATTAATGCTTTTCTCAGCACTGCCCCAAGTTCCAGCATTACCAGACTTGCTCGCTTCCTCAAATACTTGAAAGTTCAGTCTTTCTCCAGCCTCTCTTATCCCAATCCTTTTCATATTTCACCCTAGGACCTCCTTTGTAAACTTTTCACTGTGAACCAGTGACACCTTGCATGATTACACTCAGATGTTAATGGAATCCTTTAGGAAAATTTGCTCCTGATGCTAAACAACAAAATATCGGCCCTTCATCTGTTTTCACCAGCAATGCAAATTTTTAAAATATTAATGAAATTCTGCCCTTGGCACATACAGTTCAGTACGTTGAGCTCTTCAGAGTAGTAATTATATTTAAAAATTGACAATAATCTCCTTCAGTGAAGCGAGAAGTGCCTCTCCAGTGTAGCTGACTCTGAGAGATACTAGAGCAATTCTCTGAAATCTTTCTGAAGTTTTTCTGTGAGCTTCAAAATCAGTAGAACCTCATGTTCTCTTTGTAGGAAACAAAAGCTTTGACCATCAAAAGGCATGGAGTCATTTCCAAAATGGAAATAAATCCCCCTCTTTAATCAGTTGTCTTCTTCCTGTTCTTACATAGGTACCAGTGAACCAGTCTTTACTGAACACCTACTGTGTACACACTGAATTTCTCTTTACCCATGCAGGGGAGGAAAAATCTTTTCTCTATTCACCTTAGGTTCTTGGCTGGGTCCCTGTAACAAAAGACATACTAACAAGAGAAAAGTATGCAAATCTACTTAATATAAGTTTTACTTGACAAGGGAAGCTTCATAAAGAAAGACTGAGGCGGAAGGATCGCCGGAGCCCAGCAGGTCGAGGCTGCAGTGGCCGCAGCGGCCACTGCACTCCAATCTGGGCGACAGAGTGAGACTCCAACTCAAAAAAAAAAAAAAGTGATGAAAAGTGGAAAGTTGTGGAAAATATGAGAGGGCAAAAGGGTGTTAGCTGAGAGTAGGAAACTGGGGGAAACTTAGCAAGACTTATTCATTCAGATTCCTCTGAGTCCCCCTGTCTTTGGAGATATGGGTGTTTCATGCCTCCAGATATAGGGAGGGCACCTCTCACATGAAAGGCTTATGAACTGCTTCAGAGGTCAGAAAGTCTTTCTGGCACCTGTGGTTTCTGAAATTCTTTCATCTTAAAAGATTCAGTATGCCAAGTTGCCCTATCTTGAGGAACTGAAAAAAGGGACCGTGAGATACTTAAAATAAACTAAGTTCACATTTTTGCCTCAGCATAACCATTTTTGCTTAGACTGACATGTTTTGAATCTAGCACAGGTTAGTCATCAATAGATAAATTTCCAATAGGCAGGTTTTAGGAACTGTTCAGATATTTTACTGCAGGCCAAGCTGGCAGCCTACCCCACAACCTCAGCAAATCTCTATCAGATGCAAGACAAGGACAGCACAAATCTTTCAATTCATGGTTTAGCATAATAATCTCTAAGAAACTTTCAGGTTCCTTATCAAAGCGGAAGGTCAAAGATCAGGCCTTAGCTGGCCAAAGCCATAGAAATGATAATAAGACAACCTTTTTGCTAAGGAGCTTGTGGATTGGAAACATCTGACAGGTCTCTTGCAGGAAAAACCTTTCCCCTGTTGAAATGGTGGTTTGGTAACTCCATTTTGTAGTAGTTCTTCTGTTTTGTCTTCCAGTTCCCTTTCTCACCCCTCTTCCATGAGATTGCTCTAATCTTTCCAGTAGGCCATAAATCATGTCCTGTGATTTATGGCTTTTTCTTTCCCTCCCCTGGAGGACTATAACATTTCTAAAACAGTTCTGTCATGCTATGTAATTTACACGTTCCCCCACCCGCAGTTTAACGATCTGTACCTTGAAAAATCTCCTTTGTTCCCTACCCAGAACCAAAACTCTGTAACCTTATGATTTTTTTGCCCTATAAACCCCTTGTTTGCTGCAGTTGGGGTCAAGAGTTTCTTTCTGGCATGAGCCTGCTCTCAACGGCCAGCAATAAAGGACTAAAATTTTGACTCTCAGTGTGTTGGTGACTTCTTACTCATGGTGCAGCTATAACATTCCAAAGCCATAGAAATGATAAGACTAACTTTTTGCTAAGGAGCTTGTGGATTGGAAACATCTGACAGATCTCTTGCAGGAAAAACCTTTCCCCTTGTATCCTCCCATCTAACCCACCAACAAGGCAGCAATCATGTGACTAACCCGCCCATCTACCTGCTATCACCTGACATCAGTACCATCACTTATCTGCCCCTTCATGATGACATAGAACAGACCACCACCTAATCACCTTAATGACCTTCCCCCATCAAAGGGAAAGATTAAAAGGACTCAACCATAAGCAAACCAGCCACCACTGCCTTGCTAAGCTATGGTGTGGCCATGTGCTCTTGGAGCTATGGCCAGGCCATGATTCCTGACTTTGGCTCCCCGCCCCTACCTTGGGAAGGTGAATTTCTTCTTTCTCTAATTTACTTTCTAAATAAACTTTATTTTCCTATCTAACGTCTGTGTAATCCTTTGCATCTTTCTTTTGGCACTGAATCGCACACCAAACATCCACACCCCTGGTGGGTCTCAGTTAACATTCTAGATACCCTCACTGGGAGTGTGACTTTCTGGAGGTCCCTACTGGGAATGTGACCTAACATTTTTGGAGGTCCCACTGAGATCTAACAGGTACCATACCCTAAACCTCACCACCCACAAGTCAGCACTTAGCTCAGATTATCTCCCAGACAAAATTAAGCTCTTTCTGACTTCCCAAAACACAAGGCTAGCTCCAAAGAGTCATATAATATGTGTTGGTGAATATTTTGAGTCCTCCCCAAGTCTTTAGAATAAAAAGAATGTCAATTTCCTGACTGATAATTTACCCACAAAATAGCAACAGGATATCAATCACTAGCCTCTCATATAGAATTGCATGTATCACCAAAACATCTTTATGAGATAGATAAGGCAAGGCCAGATTCACCACAGGCAAATTATACAAAACCTTTATAAAGTAGATCAGGAAAAGTAGAATGATGCCAGCTTCTGTAAGTTATGTTTCAAATCAGTAATCACTCCCTGAGATCTACAACATGCCAGCACACAGCTGAAGGTCAAGACTGGGAGACATGAAAAAAAGAATGTTCAAAGCTTGTGGAAAGTACTATCAAAGAAGTTTGTGCAAAGACTATGGGAGGCCAGAAGAGAGAGATTCATCGACCCTGAAAGAGCTGAGGATGGCTTCATGGCACAAGTGACATCTAAGTAAGTGTTGGGATGCATCAGCACTTACCAGGCAAGACTCGGGGAGAAGGTGACAAATGTCAGGCACAGGAGAAAGCCTGGGGGTTGCAGCATGGGGGCTCTTGGTGGGGGTGGGAGGAAGGCTCTGAGCCTGAAGTTTGGAATGCATCCTATAGACAACAGGGAGCAAACTTGTGTGACTTTTAAAACAGGATGTCATATAATAAGTATCTAGAAATATCCGGCAGACGTGTGGAAATCAAAAGGGAAGAAATGGGTGAGGAAAGAGGCAGGCAAGCTTTAGCTTTCCTTCAGAAAATGTGCAAATCATCCCTGTAGGTGTTGTTTCGTCACCTGGAAGTAGCCTTGAGGCATTCTGGGGATTCATACCCTATCTGTAAAGTCTGCATTTCAATACCCACTACATGGAACTTGATTTAGGACAACTGATGTTGCAGAGGAAATTGTCCTGTTTTTAGCTCAGTCATTATTTGCCCATCAAACACTCTAAAACAAGATGCAATGGTTCTATTTGCAAATATTCTGTATTGAATTCTTCAGTTTCTCAAGATCCTGAGTTTCTAACACCATTCTTGATTATTTTAAAGTCACAATTTCTGTAGCAACTATTTTCATATTATCAGACAAGGTATTTGTTAACCTCTTCCAATGACAGAAAAAATGTCTAAAGGAACTTGTCTTTGATCCTGTAAACTGCAGCAACAGAGTCAGAGCTGAATTTTTGAAGCTCAGAGTACCAAGTCCACGTTGGAGTATGAGGAAATATGGCGACCAAAGCTGCTTCCCTTAAAATGAATTTTAGAAAATCTAGAACTCTATTCCTTATTCTCTTCTAGAGCTATAAAACTGCTTCCTTATCTTTAGACTTTCTTATTTTTCCAGGAAGAATGAGTGAACTGATCTGCAGTTTCTCCTTACCCCTGAAGAAAGACCAATTGCTCCAAAGGCATTATGAACCCTCTTCTATTTTAAATGACATCTCCCTATAAAGTCAAAATAGACCCATTGAGTCCTTCAGCTCAACTGTCATAGAAAAAAAAAGATGCATCAGAATCAAGCCTTTTGAGGGGAAGGACTGCCTGCTGAGCTTTCTTTTCAGTCTGGAAAACAAGAGATTTCCTGTCAGACAATGAGAACACACACAAAGAGGACAGTGTCCCCTTGTCTCCTAGCACCATCAGACCCGCTGTCATATCCGGTTTTCTTGTCTGTCTTCCCATCCACATCTCAAGTGAGGTCTGAGTCTCATTAATCTCCACTGGCAGCGTCTGTAACGGTGGTTGACTCACAGTCATAAGGATGGCTAATATTAAACGAGGGCCCACTCCACAATGGGCACTGGGCTGGTTACTTCTGAGAGACGTGGCATTACTTGATTTACCTGACAACCCTATTTATATATGGAAAGGGTTATGATCTCACATCTACATATGGAAAACTGAAACTCAGAAGGTTTAATCAACTTGCTCAAAATTACCTATATAGAAAGAGTCAGCAAAGTTTTCAGCTCCGTCTTAAGACTCCAACCCTCTGCCCATTCTACTGATCACTGGTCCCTCCAACAGGGAGAACTGGGCTGAGCAAGGGCTTCAGCTCTTGAGTGAATTCTCCAAAGTGCAAGTAAGTGTGTGTGGACTGATTCACTTGGCAAAATTACATTTCAAAGCAAGTGGCAGTGTCCAAATGCAAATTTCCATTTGACTGCACTATAAAGTCAGAAAAATAGTTCCCTAGGAAAAAAAGTCCTCTGGTAGACCAAGGTGGAAACTTGATAGAATAGCAGTTATGATTCCTAGCATGAGCAGCATCTGGGAGCCTTTTAAAGTTTCAGAATCGGCCGGGCTCGGTGGCTCAGCCTATAATTCCAGCACTTCGGGAGGCCAAGGCGAGTGGATTGCCTGAGCCTGCAGATTTGAGACCCACCTGGGCAACTTGGCAAGATCTTGTCTCTACAATAAATCAAAAATGAGCAGGGCGTGGTAGTGCACCCCTGTAGTTCTGGCTACTCGGATGGCTGAAGGGGAAGGATCACAGGAATCCAGCAGGTCAAGGCTGCGGTGGCCAGGAGTGTGCTACTGCCCTCCAGTCTGGGCGACAGAGTGAGACTCCAACTCCAAAAAAATAAAAATTAAAAAAAATAAAGTTTCAGAATCTCAGGTTTTGCTCTACTGGAATGGAAGCTGCATTTTTAAAAGATCAGATGATTCATGTGTGCATTACAGTTTTAAAAACACGACCCTCATCTTTATAAACCTTTATAGCACTTCGCCCAATTATCCTCATATTGTCTTAACCATCTCACCTCTTGCCTAAGTTTCAATCTTTCTTTGCAAGATTTCCACAATTTCACCCTCGCCAACTGGTATGCCTCCCTAAATATGATTGACAGAATGAATACTCACAACCAAGCTCAGAGTTACAATCTAACCACAATGTACTTGAGTAGATTGGTATCCATATGTTAAATTAGCAACTTAATCCAGTGGGTCTAAACCCTGGATGCACATGAGAATCACTTGGGGAAACTTTTAGAACATACTAATGTGCAAGTTCTACCCAAGTCCACTTGTATCAGATTCTAGTGGGCAATAAGGTCAAATGCCTAGCCTAACCTATCAATTATAGTGTCCTGTGCATAGTAGATGCCCAATAAATGCTTGATGAATCAATCAATTATATCTGAAATCCCATTATTTACTTAGAGGGACATTTAATGTCACTGAAAATCCAGAGCTTTTATTCAAATGACTTATTTAGTTGGAGTTTTACTCTCCCTAATTTGATCATAAAGCCAATTATCTTGTCTCTCTCTAAAATACCATGCATTTAAGTGAGCAAATATGGACTGCCAGGCATTACATTTATAAGCAGCTCATGACAGTGATTGGCCAGTAGCAGGAACGAGGGGCAGACAGGAGAAACCAGTAGGGTTGGATTCTGATCAGAGCTGCATTTATGGTTTAAAAGTCTCTAAGTGTTCCCCAAGGCAGCTGTGACCCTGTAAAATAGCATGGCAGCTTCCAGAAGTTTCTCCCTGTGGCATGTGGTAAGTGGGTTCCACTGATGGCCCAATAATGCTTTCTGGGCATCCAAGTCCCTTGCAATGTGACTTTATAATGTAACAATATAGAGAGGTAGAGTTTCCTCCCTATATTTTGTATCTGGTACTTGTCTAATAAAATGTTTTGGAAGTGATGGTGGACCTGTTCTAAGCCTAGGCCTCAGGAGGCCTTGAGCATTCCTATTCTATTCTTTTGGAACCCTTTTCGGCCATGCAAACAAGTCTACACTAGCCTGTGGGAGGATAGGAGCCACTTGAAAGAGACATCAGACATTCTAATGGAGCTTGTAAGAGCCTAGCCAAGATCAGCAGAGCTGCACATGCAACCCACAGCTGAACAAAGTCACATAAGTCATCCAAACTAAGACCAGAAGAGGCACTTAGCTGTGTGCAGACACTAAGCAATAAGAAGCATGTCTTGTTTTACAGCTAAATTTTGGAGTAGTTGACCCCACTGGGCCAAGGCAAATGACTGATGGGCCAGTTTCTTTAAGGTAAGAATGGTTTAACTTGGTGATGAGGGCCATCTTCCTGGTCCACTCACGAGAAAATTTATCTCCATAAAAACCAGTCATGTCTTACCTGAGGATTTATAGTATGAATGCATAAATGTATTGCTTACCAGTTAAGATATAGGATTCTTTTTATCATTATCTTGCCAGTTGAGCACAAAGCAAAGAACAGCCAGTCTATCCTATTATTAACCATCTGTCATATTAACTGTTATTGACTATTAAGTTGAATTAACTTTGGTACTCTGATCAATTTTCAGTCAATCTACCAGGCTAAGTACAAAGACTCCATCAATAGAATCTCCATGATGCTTTGCAAACACATGCAAAGCAGTCAATTCTGCCCAACTCATAAGAAAATGATGAGAAGTATTTCCCCTAATAAGTAGAACTCATAAGCCTTCAATAGCTCCAGTCTAGCCCTAAGCAAATCCTTGAGGTTCTTCCCTGGAGTATTCTGTAGACCCCCACAAGGTTGGAAACACATAGCCAGATATGACAGACCTGATGGTGCTAGGAGACAAGGGGATGCTGCCCTCTTCTTGTGAGTTCGAGATGGAAGAGAAGCAAAAAGTATCAGCCTGGGAAAAGGGCAAAAGAGCAACCCAAGACAAGCCACCAAGCACTCTTGGGTCTTAGCAGGAGGAAAGAGTAACTTGAAATCGAAGGTTTAAATTGTCAGTCATTATACTGGACTACATATATTAATCACAGATGGGAGGATTCTTATTACCTAAAAGTGACCTTAAAAGTCATGGAACTGCCCTAGATTTTCTTTTCTTTTCTGAGTCGAAGTCTCACTCTGTCGCCCAGGCTGGAGTGCAGTAGCACGCACGCTCACGGTCACTCCAGTGTCGGCCTGCTGGGCTCTGGCGATCCTTCTGCCTCAGTCTTCCAAGTAGCTGGAACTATAGGCACATGCTACCACGCACGGCTAGTTTTTGATTTATTGTAGAGACAAGATCTCACCAAGTTGCCTGGGTTGCTCTTGAACGTGCTGGCTCAAGCAATCCACTCGCTTCGGCCTCCCAAAGTGCTGGGATTACAGGCTGAGCCACCGAGCCCAGCCACAATTTCTACAGCAATGGAGGAAGAACTAGATCTACCCAAGGAAGTGAAAGATTGTGCTCTGCTCATACCACTCGAGGCTGAGTTCTTCATTATGACTTTATAAGCATTTGGTGCTAACTCCAGGTACACAAACCTGCTGCAGCCAAAAATCCATGGAGCGAAAGCAAGTCTAGAAAATAGACCAAAAAATAAATAGACAAAAAAACCAAACATCTCTATATACATAAGGAACATTTTGTCCTCCTGCTACTTCACAAGCTTCTTCTATAGTCCTTCAGACCAATTCTGAAGTAGTGACTGGGGTGGGTGACTGGACCCCACTGCACCTCAGTTTCCTGTGAAGAGTAGTAATAATACCATGGCTATTGAAGGGTTTTTAATAATTTCCTATGGCTGCTGTAATAAATGACCTCAAATGTGATGGCTTCAAACAGCAGAAATTTATTTTCTCACAGTTCCAAAGGCCAGAAGTCTGAAATCAGTTTCACTGGACCAAAATAAAGGTGTCCACAGGACCACATTTCCTCTGGACGCTCTGGGGGACAGTCTGCTCCCTGCTTTGTTCATCTTCTAACAGTCACCAGCATTCCTTGCCTTGTGGCTGTGTCACTCTAATCTGTGCCACTATGGCCACATTGCCTATTTCTCTTCTGTCTACTAAAATCTCCTTTGCCTCCCTCTTATAAGGATACATGTGATTGCACTTAGGGCCTGCTCTTTTTTTTTTTTTTTTAAGTTGGAGTCTCACTCTTGTCACTCAGGCTGGAGTGCAGTGGCACGCTCACGGCCACCGCTGCCTTGACCTGCTGGGCTCCGGCGATCCTTCTGCCTCAGCCTTCCAAGTAACTGGAACTACAGATTCATGCCACCACACCTGGCTAGTTTTTATGATTTATTGTGGAGACAAGTTCTCACCAAGTTGCCCAGGCTGGTCTTGAACCCCCGGGCTCAGTCAATCCTTTTATAATCCCTGGACCCACTTTTATAATCCAATAATCTCCCCCATCACACATCCTTAATTTAATCTTTTGCCATATGAGATAATATTCAGCAAAATATTATATATATATAAAATATTATATATATAAAATAATAATATTTTTTCGTGTAAGGTAACATCACAGTTTCCAGGGATTAGAATGTCTTTTTATGGGGGTGGGAAGGGTAGCATCATTCATCCTACCACAGATACTGAGGGAATTAAAGAATGCATTTAAGGTGGGGTTTACACCTAATGAATAATCTGAGGCACAGGGCGGTTAAGTCACTTCCTTAAGGTTCCACAGCTACATAGTAGGTGAGTCAGGTTTTGAAAAAGCTGAGCCTCCTTCTGACTAGTCACAGCTTTGCATTCTACCATACACGGTGACAAATGGCATTAGGATCCTTTATTTGCTGGAGCTATTTTCAAGTTTTATTCAAGCATATTGCAATGGTTTCTTCAAGAAAATCTCTGGAGTCTTCTAGAAAGACATGAAAGAAAGAAGTTTCCAAGGAACTCAACATGCTAGAGTTCTCATCCATTTCTGCTCCAGTATTATTGAGAGACCTCACAGACCAAAGAATAAAACATGGAATTTCTTTTCTGGAAGGGAAGGTGCTGGAGATACAATAAAACAACACCAAGCAGTGGTCACAAAAGTCTAGCTGTAGAGAGTTCTCAGTGAGCACCTCTTTGAGCAGAATCATGTCCAATCACGAAATTACGGAGCAGAAGAGCCAGCCAGTGCTTGTTACCAGCCTCTCTATTACCTAGGTGTAGACAGAGCTTATTATGGGTCCCTGTGTTGATGTGGGGTCTAAGCGTTTGCTTCACGACACTCACACACAATTTACCGAGAGAGGTTTATTAGTCAGGTTTGACTGGCCAGGGCCACCCATTAGACTCACAGGTCTCTAGGCGAGGGCCCCACGTTGCAGCAAGGGCCTTTCTTGAAAGCCCACCTAATTCACAAGGCCGTTATAATTTAAATTCGAACAACACAAAGCCCACCAGAAGAAGGGCTTGCCCACCACAATTCAAACAGAGAAAAGCCTGCCAGAATTTGAAAGGGGCTTATCGCATGACACTTACACACTGCCAGCAGGGGATACAGAAGCAGAAAAAGCTGGTTAACTTATCTAACATAGCCACTTGGGGTTTCCAAGTAGGGCGTTCTTTCCCGGGTTTCCAAGAATTACTAAGTTTTAGGGGAGAGGTCACAGCACACGGCTTCAGCATACTTAATATATGAGGTTATAGTTTGATTACATTTCACATAATTCATCACACTTAATATATAAGACTTCACACAGGTTTCACACAATTCATCACCTCTTACATTTCCCCCTTTGAGTTGTTTTTAGAGTCAAATCACTGACGCTTCGTATAGGGGCCTGGCTTGGGTTCTTAGTATTAAGTTTGTGGGCATTAACCTGTGCTTTATGTAATTTAGAAGGGTTTTAATCACGCCCTACGATTACACATATTAGAACTAAGAGCAGAGGTTCTGCAATGGCTGAGACCAAGGTTTGTGAGCCAGGGAGACCAGGAAAATAAGGATTGATACCAGTTTTTTGAGGCCTGTATTTTTTGCTTTCTGCGTTTAATACTTTCTCTGACTAGGGCAAGAGTTTCTTGGATTATTCCTGATTTGTTGGCATAAAAGCAACAGGTTTCCCCTGGAAACCTTCTTTCATGAAGAGGAGGTCCAGCTCCCTTTTATTTTGGAGCACTACTTCAGTAAATGAGTTTACCTGTTGTTCTAGCTGGGATATGTTAGTTTTAAGATTTTGGAAGCTGGGCTCGGTGGCTCAGCCTATAATCCTGCGCTTTGGGAGGCTGAGGTGAGTGGATTGCCTGAGCCTGCGGGTACGAGACCCACCCGGACAACTTGGCGAGATCTCATCTCTACAATAAATCAAAAATTAGCTGGGCATGGTATCGCGCACCTGTAGTTCCAGCTACTTGGAAGGCTGAGGCGGAAGGATCGCCGGAGCCCAGCAGGTCGAGGCTGCGGTGGCCGGGAGCGGCCACTGCACTCCAGTCTGGGTGACAGAGTGAGACTCCAACTCAAAAAAAAAAAAAAAAAGATTTTGGAGATTCGTGTTAACATGTATGCTTAGCTCTCTAAGATTTTGGCTTCCTGCAGTTAGGGCTGCTACACCCAAAGCCGTTGATCCTGCAATTCCTAACCCTACAAGGAGGGGCACCAAGACGGGGACTCGTTTAGTCCCAGTAGGGGTTAGAAGTTCAAGTTGCTCCCGCCCTGCAGGCCCTTCAACAATATATACCTGGGGAAATATGTGTACTAGAATGCAAAGTTCTAAACTGTCTTGGAGGAACTTCATGGCAACACACGGAGTTATGCCTCGTGTTCAGGCAAACTAGGTAGTGGGGGATGCAACAGCTGTACAGAGGCTTCCAGGAGGGCTAAACTGGGAGACATTTATTTTAGTAGAGGCCATGCCGGTTTTTCGGTATGGGGAGCTTTCTATATTATAGGATGAAGTATGGAGGCAGGTTTCTTGGCCTTGGAGATTTCCTAAGGTGAGGGCCGGATCTTCACCCCAAGGACATAATCCCCAAAACTGGGCAGTGGTATAGTTGAGAATGCGTATGTGCTTCTCAGCATTAACTATTGAGGAATTGACAGCTAATCCTACATAATACCGGGGACGGGGGTCTAGGCATAACCAACAGTCCCTTGCCAAGTTAGGGCGTGTAGCGGTAGCAAGCTGGTGAACTGCTGACAACATGGAAAGGAAGTGACTTACACTTCCGGGTAGGACAATGGGGAGAGCAACATTTGGTTTTCCAGGTTTTGGAGTAATTATACCTACCTGGGTAGAATTGGCTGACTTGGATTTTTTCTGAGTGGTTCGGGAGCTCGTGGCATTGGCAGGAAGAAATTATGGTTAGGACCTACGGGGGTATGGACATGGGGTATAACCTTTTTCTGTATAGTGAATCTCATTCCGGGACCCACTGCCAAGGCATCCAATCTGAAGCGCCATGTTTTCCCTGACTGCCATTTGTCCCGTTGCAGAACAGTAATTTTTAGTGGATTGCAAGTTCTAATTTATTTGCAAGGGGAAACAGGCTTCTGTTTATGAAGGCTTGTGAAGGCTTGTTAGTTCCCCAGGTGGCTATAGTTACACAGCCTCATGATGCACAGTGGAACTGCTGCCATTGGTGGCCGTGGTTGGGACCAGCAGCCAGGCAGGCATAGAAGTTCCACTTTGTAAGCTGTTTTTCTGCTTTTAAATTGTTAGCACTCCATCCCCATGTTAAACTAGGTTACAATTCCCAAAGGTCAAAGTTAAAGACTGGTTGCCCATTTCCATAATAAGAAGAGATTACAGTTCTAGTTTCAGCATTTGTTAGGTCCCAGGAATATTTTCCTGGGGCATAGTGATGAGCTTCATAATGGGGAAGGTTTAAAAGAATAAGGAGGGCTATGGGCCCCCCTGAGAGGGCGGGACACAGTTGTCTCCAGTTACACGATGGACCTAGGGAATCAGGACCCACAAAAGTCTTATCTTTAGTGGATCTTCTCTGGCGGCTGGCTTGATGACCTTCCATTTCATTGGCAGTTCCTCGCTGGTCTCGGCAGGGGGGTTCTGCCTTTTTTAGTTGGGAATGATGGATCCAGGGATGGATACCGGTGACCTTTACTGCCGTTGGGGTAGTCAAGATTACTACATGTAGGCCTTTCTATTTTGGGGTTAGAGCCTTGGTTTTGTGCCGTTTGACTCATAGTTGGTTTCCGGGTTGGTATGGGTGAGGATTTACCAGACCTGGTTTTTGGAAGACGGCTCATATGGTCTGTTACTGAGTTTAATACTTTCTGAAGTGACTGAAGTAAATTATGCTTAGACAGTTCTAGCACTTTTTCTAAGCCTACTGTTGGAAGTAGAGGCGGGGGCTGCCCGAAAAGGATTTCAAAGGGGGTTAGGCCCTTGATGTAGGGGGCACATCTTGCCCTCAGGAGGGCATAGGGAAGGAGCGTCACCCATCCTTCGCCGGTCTCTAGGGTTAATTTGGTTAAGGTCTCCTTAAGCGTTCAATTCATTCTTTCTACCTGTCCTGAACTTTGAGGATGATAAGCACGGTGTAATTTCCAATTTATCCCCAGAACCTTTGCTATACCTTCCAGACAAAGGCCAGACCATATTTCGGGATGAGATAGGGAGACCATATTTCGGGATGATGTCGTTTGAAAGCTTTTTAACTGTTACAGATGCAGTTTCTGCTTTTGTAGGAATTGCTTCAACTCATCCCGAGAAAGTGTCTACCAAGACTAACAAGTATTTATATCCATAATGCCCTGGCCTTACCTCTGTAAAATCTATTTCCCAATGTCTCCCAGGGGTTAATTTCTGGGGTCGGGCCCCTTGGGTGGATACACTGACCTTAGTAGTGTTAGTCTGCTGGCAGGGTATGCAGTTTTGGAAGAGTTCCTGGGCCAGCTGGTCCAGGTGGGGCAAGTAGAACTCCTTTCTGATAAGTTCAGTTGGTTTGGTTTTTCCCAGATGAGTGCCTCCATGAAGTTGTTGTAAGAGCTTGTGTCTCAGGGCTTGGGGAAGGAAGGTCCTTCCGTCTTGGAGCTGTATCCATTTATCTAGCTTCGTGGTCGCATTTAGTTTTTGTGGCGCACAGAAATCTTCGTCTGTGTAAACCAGCGGCTCATATAGTACCGGAGAAGGAAGTGTCAGCAGGCAGACAGCGCAGTGGCAGGCCACCTCTTTGGCCATTTGATCCGCTTTCCTGTTGTCAACCGCCTCATTTGAGTCCCCTTGCTGGTGGCCTAGGCAGTGTATAACAGCCACCTTTGTTGGGGCCCAAACTGCCGCCAAGAGGTTTAGAATTTCCTCCCTGTTTTTTACAGTTTTCCCTTCAGCGGTAAGCAGTCCCCTTTCCTTGTAGATTGTTCCATGTACATGCACAGTTGCAAAGATACCTGCTATCAATATAAATGTTAACAGTCTTTCCTGCACCTGGCTTTTAGGGCTTCAGTTAAGGCGTTTAATTCTGCCTTTTGGGCTGAGGTCCCGTGGGGAGGGGCTCGGCCCATATTGTGTCCTGTAGCGTTACCACCGCTGACCCCGCGTACCTGGTTCCATTCTCTATAAAGCTACTACCGTCTGTGTAGAGGGTTAAGTCTGGTTCTGGTCAGGAAACATCTGTTAGGTCTGGGCCGGCTTCTGGAGGAAATCAGTGAGCTTGATGCAGTCATGGGTGCCGCATGTTGCTGCCGGCAGTAAGGTGGCAGTGTTTTGGCTGGCAGTACGCTGGAACATGATGTATGGCTGGTTGAGAAGTAAAGTCTGATAATGGGTGGGTTGGGCGTTGGAAATCCATTTAGCTGGGGCCCCTCGGAGAAGGGCTTCTATTGCATGTGTGGCTGTGATAGGTCCTGTCCTAGTGTTAACTTGTCTAAGTCTTTTATCAGCATAGCCACAGCGGCAATGCTTCGTAGGCAGGTTGGCCATCCTGGCACAACTGGGTCTAGTTTTTTTGATAAGTATGCCACTGGCCCATTCCAAGGCCCAAGTTTTTGGGTTAGGACCCCCTGGGAGACTCTCTGGTTCTCATCTACAAAGAGGTGGAAAGGCTTTTCGAGATTTGGTAGGGCCAATGCTAGAGCTGAAATTAAGACTTTCATCAAGGTTTGGAAGGCTTTCTCCCTCTCTGGGGTCCATTGGAATTCTTTTTCTGGGCCCTTAGTGAGCTCATATAAGGGCTTAGCGATTTCAGCAAATCGCAGAATCCAGAGCCTGCAGTATCCTGCTGCTCCCAGGAATTCCCTGACCTGCTTTTTTGTTCCTAGGACCGGGATGTTGACCACAGCCTGGACATGCTGACTCGATAGAGCCCTCTTACCTCCCTGAAGGACGTACCCAAAGTAGGTAGCTGCAGTAGTGCAGAGCTGGGCTTTCTTTGTCAACACTCGGTACCCCAGCATTTCCAATTCCCTCAGGAGGTCTCTGGTGGCCCATAGACAGTCTTCATTTGTTTTGGCAGCAATGAGTAGGTCATCTACATACCGCAACATGGTTACCTGAGGGTTGCTCCTCCAGAAGAACAGCAGGTCTTCTTGGAGGGCTTCACTGAACAGTGTGGGAGAGTTCTTAAATCCTTGCTGGAGCTGTGTCCATGTGAGCTGGCCATGTTGTCCCGTCTCTGGATCTGCCCATTCAAAGCAAACAGGAGTTGGCTCTGTTTGGCCAACGGGATGCTGAAAAAGGCATCTTTGAGATCTAAAACAGTGTAGACCTGTCACTCAGAAGGAAGCTTAGTTAAGAGAGTGCACAGATTTGGGACTGTTGGGTGGATGTCCTCCATTCTCTTGTTGACTTCCCACTGTACTGGACGGCAGTCCCCTGTACCAGCTTTTCTTACTGGAAGCAACAGCGTGTTCCAAGGTGATTGACAGGGCACCAGAATATCAGCCTCCTGGAGGCAGCGGATATATCTAACTATGCCTTTTTGTGCTTCTTGGGATATAGGGTACTGACGAACCCAGATAAGCTTGCCTGACTTTTTAGGTGCACCACCACTGGGGGGGCGGTGACTTGCCAGCCCCAGTGGGTTAGTTTCGGCCCAAACACTGGGGAGCTGGCACCAAAGCTGGGTTAGGAGCTCTGAGTCCATCTTAGGTGATGGAGGTGGCTTACCTTCTGCCAACAGATACTCGTCTCGGAGAGGCACTATTACGAGGATCTTGGTTGGTTCTTTTAAATCCACTGCCGCTGTAGTTTCCTGAAACCCTATATTTGCTTTGAGTTTATGCAGAAGGTCTTGCCCCAAGAGCGGGTATGGGAAGTCAGGTATTACCAGGAATGAGTGAGTTACCTCTCCTTTTCCTAGATTCACAGTTCTTTCAGGGGTATAGTTGAGTTCCAGTTACCCTCTATACCAGAGTATACTTATCTTGGAGAGAACCATTATATATTTTGAGAACTGAATGCTCTGCCCCCTGTGTCCACCAAGAAGTGGACAGTGTTACCCCCTACCATAAGTTCAGCCCTGGGCTCCGGGGGATTTTTCTTCCTGTACCCTTTCCTCTGCGTTCCCCTGTCTGCTGTATCGGCAGAGTCCTTTCCAAAGCTGCAACCATTACTTTAGCTAGTTTCTTTGCCTGTCTATCCTCAGAAGAATCTCTGCTATTATAAACCTTTTGGGCTACCTCAGTTAATTCTGACAAACTTTTTCCTTCAAACCCTTCAATTTTCTGCATCTTCTTTCTGATATCAGGGGCCGACTGGGAGACAAAGGCTATGACCAATGCCTTCTGATTTTCTGGGGCTTCTGGATCTATCAGAGAATATGTCCAGTAACCCTCCATGAGGCACTCCAGAAAAGCGGTGGGAGATTCCTGTGGTCCCTGAGTAACCTTGCTTACCTTAGACAGATTTGTAGGGTGCCTTGCGGCAGCCCGGAAACCCCCCAATAGAGTCTGGCAATAGGCGGTGGACACTCCCTACCGTGATCAGTGTTGAGATCCTAGTCCGGCCTGTCAGAGGGGAAGATACGCTCCAGACGTGCATGCTCAGTTGGTCGACCGTCAGGTCCCAGGGTTAGCTTTCTTGCTTCC
Organism: Carlito syrichta; assembly: GCF_000164805.1. NCBI lineage: Eukaryota > Metazoa > Chordata > Mammalia > Primates > Tarsiidae > Carlito > Carlito syrichta. The sequence continues at coordinate 144,642 of NW_007052779.1, forward strand.
TGCCGAATTTGCTCCCTCTCTTCCACGGTGAAGAGGACCTGGAGAAGCTCTGGCAGTCATCCCATGTAGGCTGGTGCATATAGAAAACAGTTTCTAAGAGAGAAATAAGGTTTTGGGGTCTTTCAGTGAATGGCGGGTTTTGTTGCTTACAATTGTACAAATCACTGGTAGACAAAGGGACATAGACCATGAAAGACTGGGCTCCCATCCCCTCCACATTCATCCCCATGGCTTGCCACAGAGGAAGGATGACCAGGGTTTCCCCGCGGTCTCGGAGGTTGAGTCCAGACTTGTTGGCTGGTGGGGGGCTGTTAGACCCTCTATGGAAGGCAGAGGGAGAGTGGGATAGAGGGACTGGTAAGAGGAACCACTCCTAATATGTGCTGGACTAAAGATTTCTCATTCTCCCTGTCCCTGTCCCACCGCAGGATATGGTGGTGGAGTCTCGTCATCCTCCAGCGGAGGCGGGAGGACTGGAGGCTTAGCTTTAGTAGTTTCCTGTAAGCCTAAAACATGAAGAGGGTTAGATTCAGCCTTCCTCATCCATGACGGCTGCTGTAGGACAAGGTAGTACCAAGCAGTGATGTGTGGGATCTGGTTCGGGTGGTCAGTAGATGATCCATTGAACTTTCTCTATTGCTGAGGGGTTAAAAGTTCCTTCTGATGGCCAATTACTGTTTGCAAGATTTGGCCATTCAGAAGAACAGAGAGTAGTTAGCTTATTCCTAAATACCTGATCTTCTGTTTGCTGTGCAGCATTTTGGAAATCTTTAAAATGATGCAAGACCAGTTCTGGGGGGGGTGTTTGGCCGAGAGCCTGACTGCCCCATGACATCAACAACAATAAGAGCAATAGAAGGCACGACAGTTACAAACACAAAGCACAATGAGACAAAGACAAGGACCGGCCTGATTGCCCGAGGGCAGACCCAAAACAGGGGACCCTGGTGACGTCTCACCGGGACCCTGGACTCAGGAAGTAACGCTGCGTTCAGCTTCCCTGGAAGTCCAAACAGACATGCACACATACAGAACAGGAACCTGGTGTACCTCTCTGAGGACTCCAGAGGCATTATGAGTCTGCCAGGGATGGCGAACACTGAGCCCGCCCAGTAGTCGGCCACCTGAGAGTCCATTCCAGGCCCGTCCAACAGCCAGCTGCTCCAGTGCTAACAAACGTCACAGGTATATAGGCTAGCAGGCTCACAAGACCAGTTGGCGTAAAGGACCATGTCAAGCACTCGATTCCCAGCCAGCACACCAAATGATGTGGGGTCTGAGCGTTTGATTCACGGTGCCCACACACAATTTACCAAGAGAGAGGTTTATTAGGTTCAACTGGCCAGGGCCACCCACCAGACTCGCAGGTCTCTAGACGAGGGCCCCACACTGTGGCAGGGGCCTTTCTTAAATAGGCAAAAACCTGCCTAATTCACAAGGCCATTATAATTTAAATTCGAACAGCACAGAGCCCTCCAGAAGAGGGGCTTGCCCACCACAATTCAAACAGAGAAAAGCCCACCAGAATTTGAAAGGGTCTTATCGCACGACACTTACACACTGCCAGCGGGGGTTACAGAAGCAGAAAAAGCTGGTTAACTTATCCAACATAGCCACTTGGGGTTTCCAAGTAGGACGTTCTTTCCAGGGTTTCCAAGAATTACTAAGTTTTAGGGGAGAGGTCACAGCACACGGTTTCAGCATACTTAATATAGGAGGTTATAGTTTCATTACATTTCACATAATTCATCACACAATATATAAGTTTTCACACACGTTTCACACAGTCCATCACCTCTTACAGTGTCTGGGAGGTGCAAGCCATAGTCTGGATTGAAAGAAGCAGGGAGGATTAGCCCAACACTGGTGAACAATGAGGGTAAGAGTCAGCATTTGGAGAAGTTCCCAAGCTATCCTGTTACCAAGACTTCTGCAATGCAGGAACACAGGCATTGAGTTCATGTAGATATTGGATCTGGGACAGGGAAAATTGGAAGAGAAAAGACCTAGGGGCACAGGAGAGCTATGAAGTGAGAATCAGCTCCTGGTGGGCCACCTCTCTGGGGACCAGGGGACAAGGTAAGAAAATGGATGGCCTGGGATGGTTAACATTCACAGAACGTTATAGGGATTTCTGCATCACTATCAGCGTGGGAAGCTGAATTTCCATGGCAGTCTAAGAAAAGTCAAAGGAAGTTTAGATAACTTGAGAAGATCTTGTCTTAGGCATCATGAGATCAGCAGGTTTTGCAAACTGCACTTATTTTAAAACCAGTGGCTGTCAACATGCTAAATGCTAAAAATATGTCTGTCCCCTTCTCCATTTTATAGACCTGAAAATATTGAAGTTACAAGAATGTTTCCACCTCTGCCACCCACTTAGTGTCAGTTCAAAGGTGAAACAGTGTTAATTAGCCATTTTCAAATGATCTTGACTTTCTTCTGCCTTCTTCCAAATTCAGGGATCCAAAATCTGTTAAAGATGAACTTGCCTCTCCCCCCCACTCCCCAAAATTGTCAGCTAATTATATCCTTGAGTTGAGCAAACTTTGTTTGCTTTCCTCTTCCTGGAATCAAAAAATTCACTCTTTCCCTTTCTGAGGTGCAGAAGGGGATAGTGACTCTTTCTGGATTTTCCACTCAGGCCTGACTTCTGCAGTCTCCAGACTAACTTTCTATCAAAAAAGAGAATCCTTTACTTTCATTGATTTTGTTGATTTTGCACAGATTCAGCCCAACACTGAAAGTGAACGCAAGGAAACTGACCTTCACACACACAACCAAAAGTGTGTTTAACAACAGAAAATACAAAAACAATGGAAAATATCTGAGCTGACTCAGACAAACAGTTCTCCCCTCAATTCTGAGTTCACTGTTTATGGCTCCAAGGTCCTGCTCCTTGGAGGCCCCTGTTTCTTTATTATCCCATTTTCCATGTCAGTTTTTAGTGTAAAGTAACATGGCAGCTAACCTTATAATGTTTTCAGGTCAGAATGATGTTACCTTTCAACTGCCACCTTGGGTTTTTCTATTTGTTTGTTTGTTTGTTTGTTTGTTTGTTTGTTTGTTGAGACTGGGTCTTACTCTGTCACCCAGCCTGTAGTGCAGTGGCACGATCATAGCTCACTGCAGCCTTGAACTGCTGGGCGCAGGCGATCTTCCTGCCTCAGCCTCCCAAGTAGCTGAGACTACAGGCATACACCACCACGCTTGGCTAATTTTTTATTTTTGTAGAGTCAAGATCTGGTTATGTTTTTATTATTATAGAGTCAGAATCTGGCTATGTTGCCAGACTGATCTCAAACTCCTGACATCAAGCCATCTTTCTTCCTGGGCCTCCCAAAGTGCTAGGATTATAGAAGCCATCCACCATACCCAGTCCCACATTGGGATTTTGATACAGACACTTCAGTCTGAAGACAAGGCCCACTTAGCATTTCAATCCAACCCATGATCATAAATGGCAAAAATAATCCTTCTGCTTGCCTACACTGACTAAGGTGACTGCTTGTTGAACACTTCTGGGAAGGATTCTGAGGCTACAAACTGGTTCAGTGGGAAAGAACACCATACCGATCTGTAAGAGCCTGGCAGTTCAATCCCATTCAAAATGGAGTCACCTTAACATCAGCAACCCTTGATCAAGTGCATCCTGGCCTGCCGCACACAGTTCTGGATACTCATCTGTGGTCAATCTCCTGTGATTTCAGACAGTATCTCTTTGCTTTACTTCCTCCTGCAGGAAAACAGTCTGTTGACAGTAATCCCTCTCAGGGGCACTTGAAGATGAATGGGCTACTTTGAAAGCACATAGAGCACTTGGAAGGAGAAGCACTCCATAAATACCAAGCAATAGTACTGTTATTGTCTGGATTGCCTCACTAAAGAAACAGGTCTCCCAGGTCATTGGAGTTCTTTGACTGGATGTCAGTTTCTGTGAGGTATAAATAAATTGCTACCACAGGAGGCTAAGACAAATTGACCAATAAGAATACTTTATAGGTTTAATCTATAATTGAAGAGTTTGACATGCTCTGGTAGCATCATCTGGTCAAATCTCTGACATGCAAACAGAGCACAGGACTGGAGGATGTGATCTCATCTGGTCAAATCTCTGACATGCAAACCGAGCACAGGACTAGAGGATGTGATCTTCTCAAGCACAGACCAGAGATGACCTCTACTCTCTTGCCGTGAGACTGGTAGAGTCTGGAGCTGTGCCCCATGCCTCTCTGGACCGCCATTCCCTTGGTCACTACACTGTTCTCAGTCTCCTGAGCCAGTCATGCTTCCAAGGAGCAGAGTCAAGGGGCTTATCAAAAGATAATCCCAGGGTTCATTTTACCTCAAAGCAGCAGATGTAGGGGCTTCTGTAGCTGGCACCCTGAACAGGAAGCAAATATCGGCAATGGCCTAACACATAGACATATATACAAGACGGATGTGTATGTGTGTATGCGTGTGTGCATGCGCACATATTTCTTTTTCTTTTTTTTATTCTTTCTTTTTTAGAGACAGAGTCTCACTCTGTCATCTCCTAGGCTGGAGTACAGTGTTGCAATCACAGCTCACAGTAGCCTCGAACTCCTGGGTTCAAGTGATACTACTGCCTCCTGAGTAGCTAGGACTACAAGTACACACCACCACACTCGGATAAGTTTTGAATCTTGTGTAGAGATAGGTCTCACTATGTTTCCCAGGCTGGTCTCAAACTCCTAGCCTCAAGCAATCCTCCAGCCTCAGCTTCCCAAAGTGCTGGAGTTGTGTGTGTGTGGAGTGTGTGTGTGTGTGTGTGTGTGTGTGTGTGTGCGCGCACGCGTGTGTGTATGTATCAATCACAGGCTTTGCAGAGAATAAAGAATAGAAACAAAACTATCTTGAAAAGACTGTGTCATTAACACAGTGACGAGAATGGAAAGCATATATATAATGCAGCCTCGACTGGATAATGACAGAGAACCCTGGAGTTGGCGAGATGAAACCCAAGTTCTTGTCAGCTCTGCTGCCCAGGCAGCCTGAAGACAGGTCATTTGGCTCCGCATCTCTTCACTGGGATAGGAAAACATTGGACTAGGTGATCTCCATAGTTCTTCCAGTTCCAATTCTGTAATTTTTTAAAAAATAACTTACTTTCATTGTGAAAGCAATATGTCATAAAAATTAAAACCAAAAAATTGAAAGAACATGGAAAACCCCCACAATTTGGGAATATATGTTTAAGATTTCTTTCCTTCCCTCCCTTTTCTTCCTTCCTTCTCCTTTCTCTCTCTCTCCCACACACACTCTATAGTTTTTTGGTTAAAAAATGTATTTTTTTAGCAATATACTATGAATGTATTTCATTAGCAACAAATGTTCTAGTATCTAGCTGATACTAATGGATATATGGATATATCCTTATTTATTTATTTAGCTGAAAGGCTTTATTGTTTCTGTTAGTCTGTGGCTTAAGAGAGGACCCCGGAGTGTTTTTAAAAAGTGCTCTGTGATTCTTTGATTCTACTTTTAGATACTAGACAAGGTGGTACCCGTGAGCAAAATCTATAGCAATCTGAAATCCATGGGACCTCTGTTTACTTCGGAAGGTGTTTAGCCACAGTAGGTGGGCATTTCTAGGTGTCAGGGCCACCTGAGGGAAAGTGCTGAAGCAGCCTTCTTCAGGAGGAGGCATCTGCTCTAATGTCTCACTCAGCTTTGGACTCTGTAAGGCAGGAGGGCAAACCCATCCAGACACTGTCCAGGATGAAGGTGAACAAATGGGTCAACCTTTGCACCTTCTAACAGGACCACAAACCAGAGAAACCTGGAGTACCTAAAGTTTTACTAGCATAAATAAGAAACTTGGTTACTGAGTACACTGGAGCCCCTTGGAGGAAAGAGCTCCCCTCTGCACGCACTTTCTGCTAGTGGAATTAAATAGCAGGAGTTGGCTTTGCAGATGCCGCCGCCTTGAGCCTCTTCCCATCAGCCATTGTCAACCCCACCGTGTTCTTCGACATCAACGTCCACAGCGAGCCCTTGGGCCACATCTCCTTCGAGCTGTTCCAAAGACAGCAGAAAACTTTCATGCTCTGAGCACTGGAGAGAAAGGATTCGGTTATAAGCGTTCCTGCCTTCACAGAATAATTCCAGGGTTTATGTGCCAGGGTGGTGACTTTACACACCATAATGGCACTGGCGGCAAGTCCATCTATGGGGAGAAATTTGATGATGAGAACTTCATCTTGAAACATACCGGTCCCGGCATCTTGTCCATGGCAAATGCTGGACCCAACACAAACGGTTCCCAATTTTTCATCTGCACTACTAAGACTGAATGATTGGATGGCAAGCATGTGGTTTTTGGCAAGGTGAAAGAGGGCATGATTGCTGTGCAAGCCATGGAGGGCTTTGGGTCCAAGAATGGCAAGACCAGCAAGAAGATCACCATTGCTAACTGTGGGCAACTCTCATAAATTTGACTTGTTTTATCTTAAGCTACCAGATCATTCCTTCTGTAGCTCAGGCGAGCACTCCCTCAATCCCATTTGCTCACAGTATCCCTATAATCTTTGTGCTCTCGCTACAATTCTTTGGGTTCCATATTTTCCTTATTCCCTTCCATGTCTAGTTGGATTGCAGAGAAATAAAAACTAAATAACAACAACAACAACTACTAAAAAAATAGCAGGAGTTCCCCTGGCCACTCCTCTAATGGTCTGGTCCCTTAAAGCCCTAGATCTTGAAGAAGGAGAGGGGCAAGGGCTATCTCACCCTCTGCTAGGGAAGGCAGATGGTGCGATCCGTAGAGAGATCAGAAGAGACTTCTTTCTATGGCAAGGATCCTCTGTGACCAACATAGGAGTGAGAACTCTGGGCTGGGAAGACAGCGCTGGATTTGGTCTTGCGCAGGTTAGGTTCCCGCCAAGTGGCTGTGAGGTAATTGTCCCGACATTGACTCTCTTCCCTGCTCTCCGGCTTTGTTCTGCCCCAGGGAGCAGCCTCTGGCCAAGGTTGGTCTCTGCAAGAAAGGCATATTCCCCATTTTGAGTCACGGGATGCAGGGAATTGAGCCAAGCTGAAAACAAGGCAGGTGGCACTCTTACTCACTGTGATTGTGACCACTGTGTAGCGAGTTGAGTACTTAACTTGCTTGATTATAAAACTGCTTGCTGGGCAACCCCTTCGGGTCCCCTCCCACTGTGGTAGCTTTTCTGTTCTCTCAATAAATCCTGATTTCAAAAAAAAAAAAAACTGCTTGCTATACTGTCCCATGGAAAAGATTCTTTCTTCACTGACTGCCCACCATCAGTCCCTCCTGTAAGTTCTAATAAACCAATGTCTTTCCATGCTGAACCTCCAGGTGACTTCTTTGGACTAGCTAAAGAATTTTACATGCACTGTGTTCCGGTGGTGATTTCAATAAATTAAAATAAGACTTTAGCCTTAGCTTGGTGCTTCAGCACAGTAGCCTTCAAAACACAAAGCAACTATTGTGTAAAACCCTCCTAATAAAAGCCCTGAGTCAGCTGGTCTACCTCAAACCTTAAAGAATAGTGAGTGGCGCTTTCAACGCCATCCCTTCCCAACCTGAAGAACACTTTGATTTTAATAGAAAACCAAAACTCTTTTAACTGCTTCAGCATTTGTAATTTGTATAAAAATCTTGCTTTAAGTAGTTCTACATTTCACTTCTTTTGGGGGGTTATATTTACCAGTTTATGATAAAGGATACCAAGTCAAGAACAGCCTAATGGGAGAGATACCCAGGACACTGTCTAGGGGGTGGGAGGGTGAGGCACAGGGCTCCCAGGCTCTCTCTGGACACCTCGAAGCATCTCAACGTGTTCCCAATCCGGAAGCTCCTATTGTAAAAAATATTTCCCCATGATTTCCAAAGGGCTGTCACCCAATCACAAGCCCCCTCACGGATGTGATGTTTCATGGCTCACAGCCACTCTTCCATGGGCTACTACATCCAATACCCAGCAAGAGCAGCCCAACACCATACTGACATGTTACAAATGCAGAATCTGCCTCCTCTGAGAGGGTTGATGGCCAAGCCTATCTGGTTTAGGCTTATTTTGCCCTAGAGAGAGAGAGAGAGAGAGAGAGAGAGAGAGAGAGAGAGATCGTTTTGTTTTGTTTTTTGAGTCAAGGTCTCACCCTGTTAACCAGGCTGGAGTACAGCGCACAGTCACAGCTCACTGCAGCCTTTACCATCCTGGGCTCACGTAAGTCTCCCACCTCAGTCTCTCGAGTAGCTGGGACTACAGGTGCATGTCACCATGCCCAGATAATTTTCCTTCATTTTTGGTAGAGATGAGGTCTCCATATGTTGCCTAGGCTGGTCTTGAACGGCTTAGGCTCAAACAGTCCTCCCGCCTCAGTCTCTCAACATGTTGGGATTACAGGCGTGAGCCACCATACCTGGCCTAAAGAAACATTTTTGGGAGTTCAACCCTCTTCCTCTCCCCCTGAGGAAATCCTTCCTGGGATGGTTTTGCCAAAAAGTTCCACAGTGGTATTTGTTTATAACTGCCTCCAGAACTGCAGTCTGGAAAGGAAGAGCTGTGTTCATGATCAGTTTCCCTATTAAAATTCAAATAAATCTGAAACAAACTCATCATAATGACTTGGACTTGACTGGTCAAACATATGGCTATCATTGTTTTCTTTTTTTTGAGTCAGAGTCTTACTGTTGCCCAGGCTGGAGTGCAGAGGCACACTCATGGCCATCGCAGCCTCGACCTGCTGGGCTCAGGTGATCCTTCTGCCTCAGCCTTCCAAGTAGCCGGAACTATGGGTGCACGCTACCCTGCCCAGCTAATTTTTGGTTTATTGTAGAGACGAGGTCTCACCAAGTTGCCTGGGCTGGTCTCGAACCCGCAGGCTCAGGCAATCCGCTCATCTGGGCCTCCTAAAGTGCTGGGATTACAATCTAAGCCACCAAGCCTGGACTGTCATTGTTTTCTTAGAAAGGATCCCAAAAAAGCACAAGTTGGCAGAACTTCTTAGAACTTCTATGTTGTAGATCTGTTGGATCAGCTTTCAACCAAACCAAGAGGTGTCAATATCCCTCTGCAATCTTCTGCCGTCTTTCAATTCTTACCTCTCCAAGAACTGGTGGCCTCTCCTGTCTACCAAACCCTTCATAAAGACATCCCCACATTTCATCAAAATCTAAAACAGAAGTGACATAATGTTATTGGCCTCTTGGTGTGAACACGTTGCTCACCTTCTTAACTCTCCCAAGTATATTTTATATTTTAAGCTTATTTCTTTGTTTCTTACTTTCTTTTTTTGAATTGGAGTCTCACTCTGTCGCCCAGGCTGGAGTGCAGTGGCACACTCACGGCCACCGCAGCCTCAACCTGCTAGGCTTGGGTGATCCTTCCTTGTCAGCCTTCCAAGTAGCTGGAACTACAGGCGTGTGCCACCAGGCCGACCAATTTTTCTTTATTGTAGAGATGGGGGTCTAGCCAAGTTGCGCAGGCTGGTCTCAAACCCCTGGGCTCAGGCAATCCTCTGGCCTCTGCCTTCCAAAGTGCTGGGATTCCAAAGTGCGTGAGCCACTGCACCCAGCCAAGCTTATTTCCAATATTGAATGAGAGACAGTCTTTTCTGTTGTCAATAAAACATTAGGTGTTGGAAACAGTTGGAATATTTGAAGTATTTGGAGTGGTCAGGAAAAGGTGAACGAAGCTTCCTAGGAACCCATAAAGAATTTCTTGTCTAAGATAGTAGCTTGGTGTACAAACTTGGTGTACTGACCCAAAGTTGAATGGGTGCCCAGTTTGGGATGAAATCCAAAAATTGCAATGTGAAGTCATGCCAGTTATTAAGATTACTGCCTTTAGTTTTTTGTTCTGTAAATTTTGCCTTTGTCTGAATGCCTCTTCAGGAAGCCTTGTTGTGTTAATGCATATGTATCTGTATGTGTGAAGCACTGTGTGTGGTGTTTGTTCATGTGTGTGTACCTATGTGCATGAAGATGTGGAGTTTTACAGTATATTACACTTAAATTATTGCTGAAAGTAATTATTACTTACAGGTGAAGAACCTGAGTAGCAAGGAAGATGACATGGCCTGTTTAAGACGGGAGAATAGCCAGGCTCGGTGGCTCAGCCTGTAATTCCACGCCATGGGAGGCTGAGGTGAGTGGATTGCCTGAGCCTGTGGGTTCGAGACCCACTTGGGCAACTTGGCAAGACCTCATCTCTACAGTAAGTCAAAAAATTAGCCAGGCGAGGTAGCGTGCACCTGTAGTTCCAGCTACTTGGAAGGCTGAGGCGGAAGGATTGCTGGAGCCCAGCAGGTCGAGGCGGCGGTGGCCGGGAGCAGCCACTGCACTCCAGTCTGGGTGACAGAGTGAGACTCCAACTAAAAACAAAAAGACTGGAGAATAAGTCCCTGTGGAATCAGACACAAGTCTTCAACCCACAAGCCCACATGTCTTCTTTGTACCCCACCTACTCCTAGCCCCTGCCCTTCAAACTCAGTGCTTCTCGGAGACTCACCAACATCTCTTAGCCTTTTTCTCATGGGTCACGATTGGGGTAGATTGTTAATCTATTTGCTAATGATTATTACATTAGATAATTATTAATTTACTGAATTAGCCATTCTCCAGCAGTCCTAAGGAAACACCAAAGAATATATTCAGATATTTGAGCCTATACTCAATCCTTGTTTCTACCCTATGTCTCAATCCATGCTGGGCTACAGTGCCCAGTTATTTAGTTGAACCAATCTAGCTGCCGTTAAGGTATTTTGCAGATGTAATTGAATTATCTGATAAGTTGACTTTGAGTAAGGGAGATTCTCCAGAATAACCTGAATGAGCCTAATCAATTAGTTGAAAGACCTAACCTCATTTGAAAGCAGGGCTTCCCCAAAAAGAAAAGAAATGCTTCCTGTGTATAGTAGCCTCAACTCGTGTCTGTGAGTCACAGCCCGCCCGTGAATTTCCAATCCTTAGAAACTGTCCTATGAACTTCAGATTTGCTTAGTCAAAGTTCCAATTGCATAGCCCAACTCCCTGTAATAAATAAGTGAGTAAGTGGATGGAGGAATGGATAGACATGTACAGCTGTGAGTATGAATATGGATATAGATATATAGAAGCATAGATGAACAAAAATATAAATATATAGACATAGATCTCCTACTAATTCTTCTTCTCTGGTTGAACTCTGACCAATACAGATTTTGGAACCAGAAGTGGAATTCAAATCCATGTAGACAGTTAAACCCTGACGAATATGCCCACGTTTCCCTAAATTCTATAACTTGAAACAATGTACAAAATGAGAATAAAAGTAGAGGCCATAAAAGTAATTTGCTATAGATCTGCAGTGTAAAAGACTGCAAAAAAAAATCCTCAAAATTCTTCCCCTCCCTCAAGAGGCGGAATCGATTTAACCCTTGCATTCAGGTTGGCCAAATGACCTCCTTTTGTTGTAGGGCTTTGGAAAATGTGATGCAGAAGCTTAAAAAGCACTCACATATGGGGGCTTGAGCTCTTGCTGCTCCTGAGAACTCCGTGACCGCCGGCATGTGAAGATACCTAAGCCAGTATGCTAGGTAACAACGGACACGTGACTGGTTGTTTCTGTTGTACTGCTTGACAGTCTGACAACTACCAGAATCACCGGCTGATATATATGTGAGCCCAACTGACATCCACTGAACCCACCAAGACCAAAAGGACCACTGAGCCAACTCACAGGATTCTGAGCTAAATGAGTGGTTACTGTTTTGAGCCACTACATTGTGAAGTGGTTTGTTAAATAGCAGATGCTCACTAATACATGAGGGGGCTGTGTGTTGCTACATTTGAGATGAGGTCTAGGGGATATTATAGAGTCTATTGTCTTCCTGTGTTCAACTTCATCCACACTTCCACAAACATACCATGTCATTCTTGACTTATGATTTTTTTTTTTTTGAGTTGGAGTCTCAATCTGTCACCCAGGCTGGAGTGCAGTGGCACGCTCACGGCCACTGCAGCCTTGAACCTGCTGGGCTCAGGCAATCCTTCCGCCTCAGCCTTTCATGTAGCCAGAACTACAAGCATGCGCTACCACACTCAGCTAATTTTTTTATTTACTGTAGAGACAAGGTTTCACCATGCTACCTAAGCTGGTCTCGAACCCGTGGGCTCAAGCAATCCTCTTGCCTTGGCCTCCCAAAGTGCTGGGATTATAGGCCTGAGCCACCGCACCTGGTCAGACGTACAATTCATTATGGGTACCAGGCATTTCTGTGTATCTTACAAGCAGAAGCACTGTCTATCCTTGTTCCAGAGTATCTTCTCAAGGATTTCTGTTTAGTAAATAGCCTTGAAATATAGTGTCACTCTTCAGAGCATAGGGCAGATATACTTTGTCCAGTGTAAAATATCCAGATTCCATAAGCTCAGAGGTCCTCTCCTATAATACAGCTCACTGCCTGTGCTGGTGTCGCCTGGCCCTGTTTGGTCACCCAGACACAAGAAATTGCTGATACTCTGGCCACTGTTAATGCTGTGAGTAATAAAGTCTTTTGTCTCTCTCTCGGGAGTCTCCAGTCTTGCACCAGCATCCATGAAACTATGGCAGGCTAATTTATTAGCTTGCAAGAGGGTAAAATCTTAAGCTTTCTACAGTTCTTGACACCCATATATCAAACTATCAGCCAAACTCATGAAGGGGATCTTGCTTAGTGTTTGTAAAGGCCCATTTCTCTGCAAATTACTCTGTGCCACTTTTCAGAAACTTCAAGGCAGTGGCATCTGCACGCATCCTTCTCTTTCCTTTGGAGGACACAGGATAAAGGCATGAAGCCAATTCCATTTGTTAAATCATTAAAGAAAAAGGAAATGGCAAGCTAGATATAGAGAGACTAAGATACAGAGGCAAGAGAAAAATATAGCTGATCTCTCTACTTCCTGCTTTCTCCCCCAGTAGTCAGTGAAAAGGAAGCTGACCTGAGTAGTCTAAATACACAAACTTTATCACAGGGCACATAGATTCAGAAATCAGTGAAGCCAGAAAACTTTTTAAGCCACTATTATAATAGCTTAGGAAAATCAATCATGGTTCTTGTTCCATTGACTACATACCAGAACTTTTCAGACATCCTAGCATTTTAACACGGTTCAAAGTTCTCTATTCTCAGGACAAGAGAGTTACACATTTGTTCCTAATCCTAGTGTCTTCAGTATAGCTATTTCTACCAGGAAGTTATATCTACACGCTTAACTCTTTCTCAGGTTTGTCAAATAAGTCATTGTTCTCGAACTGGAACATTGGGAGGAGAGATGATGTGAGAAAGATGTGAGACTCCCTTAGGACAGCAGTTAAATGCCTACTGCCATGTCCTCCAGATGAGGAGTTACTTAATAGGAGCACCTCGACTGAGCCCTAGTGGGGCTTCCAGAAAGTGTTCTTTCTTGTCTTCTGTCTTCGGGCAAACATTTGGGGGTGAATATATTTTTCCCACAAGGCTTACATCCTGCAGTATGTGACCCATCTCCATGTTATGTCAGCCATAAAGTGCTAGTTGTTCCAGATATGTGGGGAATGATGGATCTCCACCCTGATAAAAACACCTAGGAAGCTTTTTTAAGAGTGCTGATTTCCGGCAGCTCCACCCTAGGCTAACTAAATTAGAATCTCAGGGGAAGGAACATAGAATATTGATAATGCCATTAAAACAAACAAACAAAAGGAAAAAAAAAAAAAACTCAACTGATTGCAATGTGCAGCCAGGAGTGAAAACTTTGCCAGCTCAAAACATTAAAGTGCAACTCTAGACATGCAAATATCAAGTCAAATGGTCTTCTCCTAAAATCCATTCCATTATGTTGAATTTTGAGATATATATATATATTTCTGCTGGAATTGAGGATCAGAGCTCCTATTCATTGGTGAATTCATTCAATAAATATTTGTTAATCCTCTGGTAAATGTCAGGTATTACCCTCAAGGAGTCTCAGTCCAGAGGAAAAGATGGAAAAGAGAACCAACAATTTCAGTGCCATGAAGGAGAATGTGCAGAATGCTGCAAGTGCACAGTGGAGGGGCACTCACCCTTCATTTGGGGAGCATGCATCTTTCTTCTTCTGCCTGCTTCAGTCCTTGACCTCCTGCCCCTCGGCCCCAGACCTCCAGTCACTATGCACTTGTGACTGTGAGGTCAGGGATCTAAAGGGCGCTTCATCACTCACAATCATTTCCCCAAGCCACATGGTACCTCTAATAAATCTTAGGAGCACCTGAATAGCCTTTTCCTGTCTGATTTAAAACAGAGATTTCCAGAAAGAACAGGAAAAAACAACTGACATTCCTAAACCCCAAGGCTATGTGGAAATTCAGAAGAGACACATTCCAGGGGGTTTTAAACTAGAGAACAGGCAGACAAAATGGGCCCCGGCACAATCTACATCGTGGAGGTGCCACAGCAGAACATCCTATGGAAAAAATATCTGACCAGAAAGAGCTGCCAAGGCACACATGCAGAATTGGAGCAAAGGAAGACAAGATCACGCTCAGACCTCGACACTACAAAATACAGGGAATGCTGTATTACTTGCTCTTGGAAGATGAGTAACTCATCCCAAAACCTCTTCACAAAGTATAATTTGTCTTTTTTTTTTTAATGTGTTATCAAGCATCCTCCACAAAGTGAGCAATAGAGACAGGTCTTTCTTCTGGGAATGCTGAATCCTGACGGTCCCTTTTTTGATTTTCTGGACTCAACACTGCTCCTGTATGCCTTCATCCTATGCTGTGACTAAGAGAGGAAAATTGGGTTTGAATGTGAGCTCTGTGACTTGATAGCTGGATGACACTAGGAAAGTCATTTAACGTCTCTGGATGCTTAATGAAGACAATGACCACGGGAGACTGCTGAGATTGAAATTATTCAGATAAAACTTTTAGTTCAAGGTCTGGTGCATAGTAGGTGTTCAAACAGAGGATCTATCGGGATCTATCTTCACAATCCAAACCTATCCTTCCAATGTAGCAACTTTGAATTCCTGACATCTTGCAGCAGTCCTGTTCCTTTCTATTTAGTAAGTCAAAAAGAAAAAAATCCTGCATTTAATACACAGGACTATCTCCTAAATCAGTACTGAGCAGACACAGGATGATAATCAGGAAACTGACACACCCAAACCCAGCTCTCTCACACTCTGCCAAATGGTGGAATGTCTGTCATATCCTGTTGCCGCGTGTCTAGTTAGCATTTTGAGCATTAACACTTTTAGGTCAAGTTCTCCGAAAAATGTGGTAGACGAATAAGGAAAAACCGCACTCCATCTCCGTATTTCAAAATCCTTTTCCCAGAGTCAGGCTCACCAATGTCAACTGAGGGGGATGAGCAGTGTGGGGGTAGCGAAGTTAATGGTTCTTTAAGAAGCTCAAAGACGAAGGGATATGGGCATCCTGACTGAGGGCATATCTGGGACTGGAGTTTTCTGGGCTCGGGGACAAGCCAGGAGAGCTGGCCTCAAACTGCAGGACTTTTAAATGGCACACGTGCAAATCAAGGGCCATTCTTCATTTCCTCAAATCTTCTACATGGCTCTTCTTGGTGAAGTACAAACTCAGAGCCTTTACAGAGGCAGCTCGAACAGGGACTTCCCACCGTTCACCGAGATGCCAGACATCAAGCCCTCGTGTCCTCGGCTCCCAAAATAATGGGATTATTTATTTTAACTTGTTTAGCGGGCATGGTGTGGAAGCAAAATTGGACTTGGGAAGCACCTTCTCTTCATCTTTAATTTTAACATTTTCTTCTTTTGGCACTGACTAGGGAATGGATAAATTTAGATATTACTTTTCTTCCTGACTTATCTTAGTTGGCCACATCTCAGGCACTGATCTAATGCTACATTTTCTTATGAAACAGGAAGCTACTTCAGAAATGTATATGTCATTTAAAAATAACATGTAGGCACTCAAGTGTCTGCCATATCTGCGATTCCCCAAAAGTGAAAAGAAAAGGGACAATATTTTAGAAAAATATTGAAGAATCAAAAGAAAGAAAGAAGGAAAAGTCTCCATGTTTATCATAAACAAGACCATTATATCTGGTCCATTCATTTTAAGAAATCAAAGTCATAAATAGATACATCCTATCATAAATATGTTGTTTTAACTTAAAACACAGAAATGCATATCTATTCATCAAGGCCTTCTCACTGGGTATAGGTATATTAATTCAAGCTTCTCATTGTCTTTCTTGCAAAAACAGTAGTCAAGATGCATCATTCAGGTTAAGACTCTTCATCTAAATCCAGTCCGTCCCTATAATAAAAGGGTTATTGCTCAGTATGTTTCTGCCCTAATACTACTGCATATTTTCCAGTTTCTCTCGCAGTTAGGTATGGTCACTTGACTGACTTTGTCAATGGATTGTCTGCAAAAATGATATATGACACTGCTGAACTTATGCCTTAAGGTGAAGGTTTTGGCTCCTCCAAGCTCTCTTTCCTCTTGCCGTTTCCAGAACCTATGAAAACATGTCTTATTTATTTATTTATTTGAACTGGAGTCTCACTCTGTCACACAGGCTGGAGTGCAGTGGCACGCTCATGGCCACCGCAGCCTTGACTTGCTGGGCTCAGGTGATCCTTCAGCCTCAGCTTTCCAAGCGGCTGGAACTACAGGCACACACCATCACACCCAGCTGATTTTTAAAATTTATTGTAGAGATGCAGTCTCGCCAAGTTGCCAGGCTGGTCTTTAACTCGCGAGCTGAAGCAATCCTCTCACCTCAGCCTCTCAAAGTGCTAGGATTATAGGCGTGAGCCACCATGCCCAGCCAAAAACATGTTTTCAACCACTTAGATAACAACTAGGTTTTATAGGCCTGCAAATCAAAATGATTTAAAAAGAAAAACAACCTGCATCCCCAAATGATTGCATAGAGCAGACTGCCCCTCTGACCCAGAACATTTGCGTTAGAGTTCTACACAGAAATACAAACAAGTAAATAGAATTCAATCTTCTTTCAGTCACTGAAGTCTTGTCAGGTCTCTTTGTGCAGCAGCCTCAGTCTTCACTCTCAAATCCAATCACTCTATGATGTCTAGTTTCAATGTGTTAATGTGGACTAAAAACATAAAGAGAAGTAGGAAATAATCTGAGGGTAGAATCCTTCTGTAGTTGTACAACTTTCCCTCCAGTTATCACAGGTGTCTCACCCGTAACTTATTTGGGAGCATTTTTTTAAGGTTTATGTTTTTATCAAATCTTCACAATGCATTCCATTTAGTTTTCACAGGAATAATTTTCTTCATTTTCACACTCCTGTCATCCTTTAAAAATAATATTTAGGCCAGGTGTGGTGGCTCAAGCCTATAATACCAGCACTTTGGGAGGCTGAGGTGAGAGGATTGCTTGAATCTAGGGGTTTGAGACCAGCCTGGGAAACTTGGTGAGACCTTGTCTCCACAAAAAATCAAAAAATTAGCCTGGCATGGTGGCCCGTGTCTGTAGTTCCAGCTACTTGGAAGGCTGAGATGGAAGGATCACCTGACTCCAGCAGGATGAGGCTGCGGTGCTCTTTTGCCCACCTCAGCCTGGGCGACAGAGTGAGACTCCGACTCTCAAAAAAATAAAAATATTTAATTAAATTTTTAAATTTCAAAACAATACAGTTGGCAAACACGCAGTGGGAACACATTGACCCTTGGTGTATCTGCTAGCCATTGCTTCATTGCAAACCACCCTCAAAACTCAGTGATTGAAAACACTGGCCATGTTTTGAACTTATAACTCTGCATGCAGGGATTTCAGCTGGCCTCTGCTGGGCTCCTTCATGTGTCAGCTGTTAGTCAGCTGGCAGTTCTCCATCTGGGGTGGCTGAAAGTTGGCTGAGGCGAAGCGGGTGGCTACGCCAGCATGCAGCAGGCTACCTAGGCTTGCTGAACTGCACTACATAATGCCAAGGTTCAGATCAGCACCATTTTACTTTCGTCACGGTCTATGATTCAAAGTAAGTTGCAAGACTAGCTAAGATTCAAGGGAGGGAATTAGCTGTGAACATTCTTTAATTTTAATTTTAATTTTATTACTACTATTATTATTATTTTGAGTCAGAGTCTCACTCTGTCGCCCAGCTGGAGTGTGCTGGCATACTCACCGCCACCAGAACCTCGATCTGCTGGGTTCAGGTGATCTTTCTGCCTCAGCCTTCTAAGTAGCTGGAACTACAGGTACCCGCTACCATGCACGGCTAATTTTTTTATTTATTGTAGAGATGAGGTCTTACTAAGTTGCTCAGGCTGGTCTCAAACCCATGAGCTCAGGCAATCCTCTCGCCTCAGCCTCCCAAAGTGCTGGGATTACAGGCTTGAGCCACCTTGCCCAGCCGAATATTTTTAAATAAGCAGTCGTCTACACCTGCTCAACTTGAGGGTGGGAAGAGAAATGAATGAATATATCTCGAAAGTAACCCTGCAGTCACACTCAGCATGATTTCCAGAGGGCACGGAGATCAGTTATTGTAGGAAATCCATGATGCAGAAGCCATTAAAGAGAGCTCTTGCTATTTCCAAAACCTGAGACACTTGTGAAGCAAGATGAACTGCTTTCACTGGAAGGTCATCACCTTCCAAGTGATGACCATTTTGAAGTAAGAATGATGTGGGCGAGACAGTGGGCTGGTACTCACTAAAGTCTCCACACCTCTTTTCCTCCTTGTTGGGGACATGCAACTAGTTTGGGCTAGGGACTATGTTACTTCCAGGCTGAAATAGCTAAAAGCCAGTGTGTCTCCTCAATTCTTTTCCCTTCTAGCAGTGACTTTGAACTCTTCACCTACCAGACAGTGTAGTGATAAGATTAAGGAGGGTCACTCAAGCTAGATCAAACTTTACGTGAGGGATAAAATTTTGCTGTGTTGAGCCACTGAGATTTCAGGGTGTATCTTATACTCTAGCATATGCAAGTCTACACTGACTTAGTTGAAAATGTACAAGGACTCTAGGGAAAGCAGAATGATCTGTGAAGCATATCTGTACTCAAGAATCAGAATTCAGTCAGGTGCAGTGGTTCACACCTGTAATCCCAGCACTTTGGGAGGCTGAGGTGGGAGGGTTGCTTGAGCTCAGTTCGAGACCAGCTTGGGCACATAGAGAGACCTCATCTCTAATATATATATATAATATATAACATATATATGTCTCAAAATATTAGCCCAGCACAGTGGCATGCACCTGTAGACTACTTGGGAGGCTGAAGCAGAAGGATTGCCTGAGCACAGGAGTTTGAAGTTGTGGTGAGCCGTGATCATGCCACTGCACTCCAGCCTGGGCAACACAGTGAGATCCCTACTCAAAAAAAAAATTTAGATTTCAATAATTCTTTAACTCTTGTGGTTCTTAAAAGAGATTCTGAGGAACACAGAATGACTACAGTGTCCAGTCAGTTATACCCCCAAACAGATACTAGTTTGTTTGTTTTTTTTAATAGAATAAAAGAGTTCTTTGCCAGGATCCACACATTCCAAGCTCCAAGAAAAAAATGACTTGAAAAATTATTCTCTGTATCTCCAAAGTCACCCTCAACTCTAGAGCCTTGGTGTGGGGTGGTCAGATCCTATGATAGGTGAAAGAGGCATAGTATGTCTATTTTGATTTTACTTTGAATAAGCCTCACTACTCAGGACCACTGGGCACTGACTCGATTTAGAGACCATCTACCATTTTCCCAAATGGAGGAATGGGAAGGAGGATTGGTTTCAGATCAATAGACTGGGAGTAGGCAGAATGCAAGATGCATCCCCGAGTAGGAGCCTGACCTCACCCCAACCCTATCCCCTGAAAGATGTGCTACTCTCACAATCCCTGATTTAATGGTCAAATCCTAAACATGGGGATTCCAGGCATAACGTTCTAAGGAGAGCTCAGTAAAACTACCCTGGCCTTAGTAAGACAGACAGTTCATCTGGGTGCAAGTGAAACCTACTACCTGGATGCACTTTTGTCCCTTTAGGGATGTGTCAACTTCTTTGCCACAATAATTAGAATGGAGCAAAGTGGCAGATACGTGTGTCTGTCCATATTATGTCATAACAATATAGCAATTACAAGTACATATTCTGAGACACTGAAATTAAACAAACATCCAGAAATATTTGTATGCTTTCAGGGGTTTGAGCTTCTCCCTCCGACACTACATCATTTGTGATGACATCTCTCTAATTCTGTAGCATCCAGCCAACCTGCTAAATGCGGTGGGTATTGTGAAAGGATCAACTATAATGTACTTGCCTTCCAGAGCTCTGCAATTAAAGAAAAGGAAATAATTGAGAAGGCTTGAGTTGGCACAGAAAAAGATAAAACAAAAAATATATCAACTGAAGAGATGATGCAAATAATTCAATTCTCACACGTTTAGAATCAGCAAAGTGCATTATTTTTTGATGAGGCATCATGATTGATTCTAGGGTCCTGGTCACCTAACATCAAAAATTGACACCTGGTCATCTGCATTTTCCTTATATTACAAGAAATACCAGTGTTCTTTCTCCTAGGAATATTAATTGAAATATCCAACTGTTCCAGCACAGACAGCAGTCAATAAAGCACAAGCAAAGATCAATAAGACACAGACAGGGACCAATCCAGTCAGCTGCCTGCTCTACACATCCAGGCACTGTACTGAGGGCCTTATACTGTCTCACCCAGCTCAAGCACACTCACTATTTTAAAAATGTGTTTTGCCTCACCAAAAAAGGAAACTTCAAAACCACCTTCCAACTTGAGAGGGAAAATAACGTTCAATATGTTCTTGAACCTCTTGCATGCCCCCTGGAATATTCAGCTCTCAGGAGTATCTGGGTTAATGACCAAGGCGACAAGGATCTGGGGGACATCAAGGATCCAGGAAAGTTAGGGAACAGTGTCAGATCCCATATCCAAACTCTTCCTGGTCCTTCAGGTCCAGCCTCAATGCCACTTCTGGGAAGTCTTCTCAGAAGATCTTACCCAGAAGAAAGCTCCCAGAGCTCCTTACCCATAGCTTTCTCACGACATTGTTCATGTTCTGTCTTCTCTCTTCTATCAGACCTCAGACTCCAGGATGGCAGGAGCTTAATCTTTGCATCCCCTTCTAGGATAAGGAGGGTGCCCTATCCCTTACCAACTGAGTGGACACGGGTGGCTGCACAAGTCCAACGTGGGGTAAAGGGAACAGAGGGGAAGCTGAATCAGAAGGAGAAGAGTGTGGCAATTCAAGTTCCCAAGCCAGGAATAAATGTGGGCAGACTTGGTAATGCCCAGGGCACTAGTGGGTGAGGTTGTGACCCTGTCCCTGAGGAAGATGATCCTGGGTTCCCCTTTGGGGAAATCTGACAGCATCTCATGCGCATTTTTCTGCCTCACCTCCCTTTTACATTCCTCTTCTTTTCTACTTCCCTTTTCTCCTGTAGGATGCCATGGTACCCTCCTACTGTAAGTCAATATCTTATAGGGTATACAATTAAATCAGTAAGTTAGTATAGAATACCTATTATGGGAGAAGCGGCAAGATGGCGACGGGGCAACCCGGACTGGGAAGCCCTCTGCAAAGGAGAACTGCAGTGGGTCTCTGATTCTCGCCCCGGGGGGCTGTGGACCCCAACATCGCAGCCTGCTCTTCATACAGAGCTTGGCCGTTGCCACCGCTGGGGCATCGCAATGGACTGGACAGTCACTGCGGTGCCGCCACTGCTGCCACCGCCACCGCCGCCACTGCCGCGGCCTCCATGCCAGCCGTAGCACATCACACCACCCGGGCCGGAGGTAATCCACTTCAGTCCTTCAAGCCCCTTCAGGGAAGATCTGCTGGAATCGCTGCCACCTCTCCTGCGACAAGAAGTCCTGCCCGCCCCAAGTCTCCTGTTGTCTGCCCTGAGGCAGGCAGCCATCTTGGTCCTGTCCGGCCCCACCCCCTCTGTGGCGAGCAGCTGAGATAGCACCACCTGCTGGCGATTCCAGGTAACAACACCGAAACGGGAGAAACAAGCTTGAAAAAGACAGACCAGAGTGGTGAACAGAGAGTGATCTGAACTGCCCTTCACAACAGACCAGGGGCAACTGACCCTAACTGCAAACTAACTTACCAGCTTGAAAAGAAAACTAGAAATCAGACCTGAAAGGACATTGGACTTAAACGAAATGTCTCAGAGTGCATTTCATTGATTCTATGAATTTAATGACTTAATTCGATTCCTACTGTATTGTTCCTTTTGTTCTTTTTTCCTCTTCCTTTTCTTCTCTTTCCTTCTCTCTGTAAACCATATCTTGGTATAGAGGAACAGCACACTAATAAGGTGGTTGGTTAGCTTGTATGTTAGCATCACTATATGTTTTATTTTTATTTTTTATTTTTTGTATGAGAGTTGGTTTGTCTGTAGCTGTGGTCTATTGTTTTTATCTGTTTTAGCATAAGCCTCTCTATTTGTTGGCACACTCATTTGTTTCCCCCCTTACTCCTCTATCCCCCCACTCCCCTCTTCAACCCACTATCTGCTCCATTCTCTCCCCTCTGCTAACCACATTTTATTTCAGGGAGTAAACCTACAGCCCCACTGCACGGACAGATTCCAAGGCAGTGGGAATTGGTTCCACATTATCCACACACCTGTCAGCGAATACCAGAACCTGCAGATAGATTTTGAATCACAGCTACTCCCTTAAGTAAATCTCAAAACGGCAAAAAGGACCACCCCCAACCTACAGTGCAACTCCAGAATTGAACACAGTAAGAGGGCATACATAAAGAGTAGGAGATTGAGCAAACAGAAGTAAAACCAATCCCTTTACCCCTGAATAACAGAATTAAAGAAGATGGTGATGTGGAGGGACGGAAAAAGTAGGGAGGGGGAAAAACCGCACAAATGAAGAAAAACCAAAAGAAGAATATAGGTCTTACACAGACCCCTGGGAAATCAGACACTGAGAAAACAGATTCTGGAACACAAACAATAAAGAGCCCCCAGAATGACTGGTTACATGCAACAAACCCAGACATCAAGACATTAATGGAGAGAATTTAAAAAATTGAGGAGAGACAAGAGGAAAATAGGAAGGAGCTGATGTCAGAAATGACAGCAGTAAAGAATACTGTGATGGAAATGAATAACAGACTAATAAGCATGGAAAGCAGAATCAGCCAAGCAGAAGAAAGAATCTCAGAGCTCGAAGACCAAAACACAGAACTAACCCAAACTGTCAAAAGCATAGAAAAGAAGCTCAAAAAGACAGAACAAAACCCGCAAGAGATGAATGACCACTTCAAGAGACCAAACCTAAGAGTATTTGGGCTTCCTGAGGCAGAGAGAGAACAGAAACCACACTGGAAAACATTTCATGAATCATTCAAGAAAACTTCCCTCATCTCATC